>NC_069713.1:7684817-7984817 GCF_027358585.1 Pangasianodon hypophthalmus
ACGCAGGAGCAGAAGTGTCACACGACTGAAGAAATCCTGCACACTCTCACATCCAGAACTGAAGGAGAGGAAAGTAACTAAAACTATAAAAGACAAAATAAAATCAATAAAACATTTCAGCTATCAAAAACGTAACCAATTAAACAGAAAGGAAGGAAAAAAAACAGAAGGCAGAGAGCTTGAAAGAGGGAAGGAAAAAGGTGGAAAAGGAAAAGAAAAGAGGGGACAGAAAGAAAAGAAAAAAGAAAGGAGGGAAGAACAAGACAGGAAGTAAGAAAGTAGAAGGAAGAAAGGAAAATCATTGGAGAGACGAAAGAGAAAACATACAAAAACAGAAATTGAAAATAATGTTTGATCGAAAAAGGGGATAGAGAAAAGAAAGAAAGAAAGAAAATGGATGGAGAACAGTATGAGAAAAAGAAAGGATGGGTGGATGAAAGAAAGAAAAGGTGGAGGAAAGAAACAAAAAGAAAGGAAGAAAAGAAAGAGACAGGCTGGAAAGAGGAGAGAAATTGAGCGATAGAAAGAAAGTTAGAGTTAAGTAAAGAGCTTGCTGGTTACCATGGTGACCATGACAACCCTGTGAGATTCTAACACCTGTGTGTGTGTGTGTGTGTGTGTGTGTGTGTGTGTGTGTGTGTGGAGTGCTCACCTGTGGTGGACATTCCCATTTCCTCAGGAAATCTTCTTTGGCTTTGGCTAAGAACTCTTTGACTGTGGAGGACGAGAGGAGAGAGAGATCAACACGCCTGCGCTAGTGCTGCTCTTCAGAATGCTAGTAATGCTAATGATGCTAGTAACGCACACGACACCATGCTAGCAGCTCTGCTGAAGCGCTAATCCACCCTGTGTACAGACACTTAGCTAACTCTACACAAAAGAGGAGCATGCAAACGCAAACACACACACACACGAAAACTCACACGATCACAACTTTAGATGACCCAATGAGGGAAAAGGAGGATTGTAAACGACACACAGGTCACGTGGATTTGTGCTAAACACCGTGCTTTCGCACTGCGGCGGCTACTGAAGCCAATCTGCAAGTTTTCTGTCATTGTGATCATCTAATGAAATAATGTTCATACCAAACGTCTCTATAAATCACCAGGGATTTGCAGGAGCATTCACCCAGATGGATGGGATGATCGAGAGACAGACAGACAGACAGACAGAGAGAGAGAGAGAGAGACACAAAGAGAGAAAAGGAGAAAGTTTCATATGAAACAATAACATCATATGCACAAGACATGGATCAGACGTGACACAGTTTTTGTCCGAGACACAGAGAAAGGAAGACGTCACTGATGACTTTCAGCTCTGCTGCGTTACATCCCATAATACTCCCAGACTAAAACCTAAAAACAGTCAGCGTAACTGTCACGTGAGACACGCAGGAGCACAACTGTCCCACGAAGGACTTTATTTTACATCACACCCTAAACGACATTTCACTTTTCTCAAGAAACCCTGCGCAGCCTCACACCCGAGACTGAAGGAGAGGAAAAGAATTAAAACTATAAAAGACAAAAGGAAAGAATAAAACATTACTACCTTTCAAAAACTTCAAAAAGAAACAAAGAAATGGGAAAAAGAAAGAAGGAAAGACAGTGGGAGAAGGAAAAGGAAAAGGATACAATAATAGAAAAGCTTAATAAGCTAAACAATTTGAATAAGAGAAAGAATGGAAAAAAGAAAAAAAAAATGCAGGAATAAAAGAGAAAGTAAAGACAAACAGAAGGAAAGAATGAAAAACAGAGGAAAGAAAAGATGGAAAAACATAAAAGAAGAAAAAAGGGGAAAATGAAGTGGAGAAGAAAGAGATAGGAAATAAGTAGAAGGAAAAAAGAAAAAGAAAGAAACAAAGATGGAAAAAAGAATCAGAATGGATATATAACGGAAAGAAATAAGGAGAAGAAAAAGGAAAGAACAGGAGAAAGAAAAAGAAAACAACAGAGAAAAGGGGAAAAAAGGGAAAGAACAAATAAAGTTTAACAAATTAGGAGAAGGAAATAAAGGAAATAAGGAAGGGGAGAAGAACAAGACAGGAAGTAAGAAAGAAAGAAAGAAAGAAAGAAAGAAAAGGGATGGAAGAACGAATCAAAAAGACAGAAAAGGGAAACATACTAGGAGAAGGCCAGAGTGGGAGAAAGTACAAAGAAAGCATAGAGAAAAGAAAGAAAGAATGTAAGAACAGATAGAAAAGGAAAGTAAGATGGTAGGCAGGGAGGGAAGGAAAGAACGAAAGTCACTGTTTTTTTAAATGAAAATCAGGAAAATAACTAGTGAAATAACTAATAACTAGTAGGTTGGATTTTTTCCTGCTGCACTGTCACAGTGACCAGAGGAGGTGTGGTCTACTGTGTGTGCGTGTGTGTGCGTGTGTGTGTGTGTGTGTGTGTGTGTGTGTGTGTGTGTGTTAGATAACTAACATTTCTAACAGAGCTACAAATGCTTTATTCTGAGTTTTAAAGGTGGGTTAAATGAGTTTTAAAGGAAAGTCGACTCGTCTCTGTGGAGTAGTGAACATCTGCAGCACGTCTCGTTTCACACTCAAATCCTCCTTTTATGGTTCTCTGTTTTTCCTCTCATGACGTACGTGTGTGTGTGTGTGTGTGTGTGCGCGCGCAGACACGGAGGGATCTTTACTGCTACAGCTCACCACACACACACACACACACACACACAAACACACACACACACAGAGCACAGTGAGTGTGATCTGAAGAGCTTCAGGACACTGACATTGAACCAGGACTGAAGCTGAGCGTTCACATCAGCAGGGTTTAATGAGTTTGAGTCGAATCCTGGTGTGTGTACGTCCTCAGTGTGGTTCGTTTGAGCAGGTGTGAACACAGCAATCGCACTCGGGTCACACCGACACCATCTGAACGAAAAGTCTAGAGCTAAATCAACCCCAAGAAAAAAAAATAAGGGTAAAATAATAATAATAATAATAATAATAGATGATGCACATGATACATAAGATGTTTACAATTTTTAAGAAATGTCATCATTTCATTGTTTATTGGTTCTGTATTCTCTGTGTTTGGGTTATTTACGTGACACACACTTGCTTTCGTCACTGTTTCCGACTCATGATTTTAAAAAAATAAAAGAAAAGTTTTACGAGTTTTCAGCCTCGTCCCCTCTGAAACATCCATCCTTCAATGTGTCTGGAGAAATGGGGAAAAAAGGGAATGAACAATTGCAAAGGCAAATAAATTAGGAGAAGGAAAGAAAGGAAAAAAGAAAGGGGAGAAGAAAAAAGACAGAAAGCAAGAAAGTAGGAGAAAGAAACAAACGGAAAGGTAAATAAATTTGGAGAAGGAAAGAAGGGGAAAAAGGAAGGACGGAAGGAAGTAGGAGAAAGAAAGAGGGAAAAGGAAGAAGGAAAGACAGTGGGAGAAGGAAAAAGAAAAGGATAGAGCAAGAAAAATAGAAAAGCTTAATAAGTTAAACAACTTTAAGAATAAAGACAATGGAAAAAGAAAAAAAATAGAGGGATAAAAGAGAAAGTAAAGAATGAAAAATGGAGGAAAGAAAGGATGGAAAAACAAAAAGAAGGAAAAAGGGAAAAATGAAGGGGAGAAGAAAAACACAGGAAGTAAGAAAGAGAAAAAGAAAGAAAAAAGACAAAAGAGATGGGGGGGGGGGGGGGGGGGGGATCAAAGAATGGATATAAAAGGGAAAGAAATAAGGAGAAGAAAAAGGGAAAATGAGTTTTCAGTCTCGTCCCCTCCGACACGTTCGTCCTTCAGTGTGTTTTGGTTTTTGGTATGTTTAATAATACGCAGTGTGAAATCGAACCGAATCAAACAGCAATCGAATCAGTAGCATAAATTTCTCGCTGAGCAAACTGGGTGTTTGAACAGGTGTGAACGCTCCTGAAGGCATTAAACCTAATTTAACCCTGTCTTTAGATCAGAGCTGGGCAACATGACAATATCATTTTCACACTGCAATAATTCGCATCAACAATAAAACGCAATTTTCCACCAATGAAAACGCATCTTTTTCTCTCCGCATTGTCTCCTAAATTTTGTTCTTGGTCAATTCCCACCTCCAGCACGGGAGGGTGATGTCTACCACGTGTGTCCTGCGAGACACGTGATGCCAAACACCCGCTTCTTTTCAAAATGCTGCTTGTGCTGCCTTGCAGGACGGTGCAACCCTCTCAGAGAATATCGCTCATACATGAGCTCACAGAAGCCCATGATTGGCTCCTGTCACTGTGATTGACAGGGGGGAGACAGTATGCATTTACATTTACATTTACATTTACGGCATTTGTCAGACGCCCTTATCCACAGCGACTTACAATTATCTCATTTATACAGCTGAGCAGTTGAGAGTTAAGGGCTTTGCTCAAGGGCCCAGCAGTGGCAGCTTGGTGGTGCTGGGATTTGAACTCACACCCTTCCGATCAGAAGTCCAACATCTTAACCATCAGGATTCACACATCATAGAGCAGGAAATGGTGAAACCTCTGATGTTTTCTGTATTTTAATTCCATGTTTCTTCGCACTGTATAGTATATAAGTGACGCCGTGACATGCAAGAAAGCGTGTTTTATGTTCACAAATGGTGTAAAGGTCCTGGGGCAGACATCCCACGACAGCGCACAACGTTTTCTGTCGCTTTCACGTTTAACAAACTGAAACTGAAAATGTTGGCCAGAAACAACAAGTTATTAAATTTTATATTATTATGTTATTAGTGTGGACTAGGTTCGAGAGTACAACGAGTATCTCACAAAGAAGTAGACTTGATACAAAATATATTGCAGCATTTCCCTTTTTTCAATGTTAAATTGATTCAATGTTAAACGCTTGTAGATGCTAAATAAAACAATCAAAACCATAATTTTCCCAGCTTTTGGATATTTAATTGAGACATCACCCACTACTACTTTCTATTCCTGTTTCCTGCAGAGGTAATTAACCCATTATGCCCACATAAGCATCACTTACTAATATTTAATGTTACTGTACTCTATCGAGTTACTTGTTTACTTCTTGAGGAGGTTCACACGCAGGAAGACGAATATGCTACATTAACATTAGTATTAACAAACGTTTGCTTGGTGTGAGTCAGTATCTCACAGAGGTGACGGATTGCAGGATGCACGACTGTGCTGTTTGGCTTTTTGGAAAACAGCACTGCGTTTACATTTCTGTTAGCTCACTATCAGATCTTATCGCATCTGACGCAAATTCCGACCAAATTTCACCCTTTACAGGGAAAAAAAAAAAAAAAAAACAGTCACAATACGTACTTCTTAATATTTTCACCATCACAATTCAAGACTAAGAGAAGTTTGGATTGATGGATTCTTTAAGATTTTATAATGTGTATCTTGCAGTTTGCTGGCCCATCTTAGCTTCTACGCTAAAACAGCTCAACGCTGGCTGATGCTAAAAGGTCAGATGAGGGTCAGTGTGTTTCTCTCTTAACTCTACAGCCTGATAGTCGCAGTGTTCACGCTGATAAAACTGCACATAGTACAAAAAGAACAACTTTGTCTAATCAGCTTTTTGAACTTGGAGCTTGAGGTCTGGACACTTGATCTGCTTTTCCTCAAACACACACACACACACACACACACACACACACTTCACATTGAACACTCTAATGTGAAAAAGCACTGGGTTTAAACGTTTCAATGCTTCTAACTCTCAGACCTACTACATATGAAAAGCTGATTTATACTTGTTGTTAACTACGTGTCTCAAATCGCACACAAATATATACTACACTAGACAGTTATTGAGTAGTAACGCTAACCAGTTTCCCAAATACAGTTAGTGTTTCAATTTTAAAAACCTCTTAAACCTATCGAAAGGTCTGTTTTGAGTACCAATCTTCTAAATTTTCTAGTATTAGTAACGGTAGAAGGTTTTAAAAAAAAAAAAAAAAAAAAAAAAAAAAAAAAGCTTGTGAGTGTGTTTATCGTGGCTGTGCATGAAATCGTCAAACACTGCAGTTAAACTTGGAAACCAGATGGACAGGCATGTTTTGGCTCTGTCGTGCCGTCTGGTGGATGTCGCTTTTTATCCTCTAGATATACAAGATACGCAAGCGAGTATGAGAACAATGCTGCTCGCATAGCAGCTGTGTGCATGAGTGCATGTATGCGTGGTGACCGTCAAGTATAAATTTGCAGCTTAACATACGGATCTTTCTGAAAACACAGCTTTTATGTTTTTGGTCTGTTTCCCAAAAAGGTAAAACACGACTTCTTGCACTTGGTTTATACACAATACACAGCATTCAAACATGAAATTAAAATACTAACACAGAAAACAGCCGTTCCACCATCTTGGAAGTGTGACGATCACACCACAATCACACATCGGCATTGTTTTCTCATCCAATTAAGAGAGCAGATGCGCAAAGACACATTTTCCACGTGGATAGAAAAGCAAAAATGAATAAGAAAATATTTTCCAAATGTTAGTGTAGTAATTTAAATGTAAAAGGAAAGACGGCTATAAAAATATCTTTGACAGAAGTACAGACCGCGTTTGTACTGTTATAGTCCTAAATAATGCATTTTATTATTATTATTATTATTATTATTATAAGTCAATAAGCATTTTATTTCAGGTCTTTAATGCTTTGTTGATTTTTTTTTTTTTTGCTCTGTAACTTTAACTTCACATATAAGGGAACCAAAAACCAAGTGAAATCTGAGTATCGATATCAGGGCTGATACTGAGTTTTGCATCCGAGTTATATGCTTTTTCGTGTAGTTGCCTGGTGGACAAGTAGGGTCAACAACCAGAAAAATTTATAAAAAACAAAAACAAAAAAAAAAAACAAACAAAAACAAAACTACTCTTTTGCTAACAACAGTCACCTCATGGTTAAATATACTGAGAGAAAATAAAGAATAAATATTAAATAAAATATATTATTATTATTAAAATATTACCTTAAGAGCAACGTAAAGCAAGAGCACCAAATCTCACAGCTGAAATGTTGGCCAACAACTTGCCAACTTTTAAAATCAGACACTGAGAATCGGTTTAGCTACTAAGTGTGCTTTCACACCTGTCAGTCCGAATCAGAGTGAAACTGATACTTTTGGCTTGTTTGCTATTTGGTTTGGTTTGTTTTCTCACTGCATGTAATTTAATGAACCAAAAATCCAATTTCTGCATTTGTTCAATCCCAATTCTCATTCACTGGTCAGAAACATGGTGAGAGTAAATGATCTTTTGTCACGAGTGCATGGTCTGTTTTTTTTTTTTTGTTTTTTTTTTAAATGGAGAAATGGCGTACTGTGATCCTACACGTTTTGTCAGTTGCACTCTTCAACGCTCAGACATGGCACCTCGAGTTGTTTCATGAACCAGACTTTATTTCACTAGTCCAGCTTGTTTAGAAACGTTCTCCCTGACAGGCGCATGAACAAACCAATAACAATTACGAGTAGGAGGTTCCTAAGCTTGTGTTTCCTCCTCGGTTTGTTTGGTAAGATGGCTGACAACACGGAGGAGTCTGTGTTTAAAATTTTTTTACATCGGTTATAACAAGCTGGATTTTACATAACGGACACAGCGCAAACGACTACTGTTTGCAAAAGTTGCAAAGGCAAGATCGGCAAATCAAATAATTTCAAACAATTTGTTTATCCACCAAGAAACAAAGCACCTTAAAAATTGTGCCGAAATCCAAAAAAAAAAACCGGGAGCTGTAGTGAACAGCAGCGCAACCAGAAATATATTTCTGGTTATATTTTATAAGTGATATTTCTGCCAGATGTTTCGGTCTGGACCCGAGTGTGACTGCTGTGACGTCAGCTAAACAAACTGCACCTAAGGGAAAAAAATTTAAAAAAAAAAAAAAAATCACACGAGGGTTTGATTAAAACAGACTAATGCTGCATTCAACTCAAATTTCTGATCTCCGACTAACAAAACGTCCCTTCAACCTGGAATTACTTCTCGGGAACACGAGAGGGTTTCCTCAACTCCGAGCTCAGCAAGTGACGTCAAGTGACGTCAAATCAACATGGCTGCTCACAGCATGACCAATAAACAAAGTAGCGCTTCTTACCTTAAAATGAGTTATACTGTATATTCAAGTATTTGCTTTAGATCAATAGATAGTGTTTGGTGTTTAGATAGTGTTGCCTCTTTGTACTTCAAAAATTCTGAGGCTGAAAATGACATAAAGAGTCCGGAAAAGCTGAGATTTTCCCACTTTCGAGGTAAGAAGAATACAAGTGCCACATGTGTGAAATCACCCTTATACGACATCACAATCAGATCAGTTTCCAGTATTGGTTCATACTTGTCTTGATATTCCATCATAAACGAAATATATAAGGAAAAACATTTCCTATGCATGAGCTTTGTCTCAAATTACAAAATAAAAATATAATACTTTTAAAACTAGCATCTGGTAATAGTATTACTACATACTACTCTACAAGCTTCTTTTTTCTGTAGTGCACAATGGCACAGGTTAGTGGCAAAAAAAAAGGGCAGTTCACTGCACCACACTTTATTTGTTCTGCAAATGTCATCCATCATCCTGCTCTTCTTGCTGTACAACGTGTGTTTGTATTTCTCAGAGTGAACAGCGTGTGAAATTGTCTAAGGTCATGCAGAAGTGTGCGATTTGAACCTTAACACCATTGAGCTCCCACTTCCCTGAGACCAACTGAAGTTATCACGCTGCGCTTAACCCTAAATCATGTTTATGCGGCTCTGAGCCGGCGCTATCTCACAGCGCAGTGTGTATTCGCTATCAGCGTCACACTCAAACCAACACGAGCCCGGGGCTGCTTGCGTCAAGCCTTTCCAAGCTCGTAATTACACTTATCCTCTGACGAAGGTCTGATGACAAGCCGTTCGAGTCAATGACAAACGCGTGTGTGTGTGTGTAGGTGCTTCATAGTGCTGAGATTAAGACGCTCGAGGGGAAGAGTGTGAGTCTACACAGAGACAACAACAAACCCCAGAGCTGAGTTGTGAGTTTTATGAATGGGCATTAGTCACTTCTTCACCATATACGGGCAGAGCTCAGCTGTGCCCCAGTGTTTACAGAACAAGACGACCATCTGAGCTTGTGTGTGTGTGTGTGTGTGTGTGTGTGTGTTTCTGTAAATGGACTATTTATTAATCCGGAAAGCTCTTCTGAGACCGCTGGGTCATTTTCCACAGAGCTCTGCATACCAACAACAGATTGAAGTAACAAGGAAATGACACTAAAATGTAAACTTCTTTTTATTAATGCATAAACTGAGATACACTGAAAAAAAACCAAAAACCCACCAAACGTCATGAGCACTTTTGGGGCACAAAAAAAAAGCCTCAATTTTAATCAAGAAAAAGTCATTTTCAAGATTCACAGAAAAGCACACTGCAATAAAACTCTAGTAAAAGCAGAAAAAGTGCAACATGTTATGGTGGTTAATACCTTAGTGCTGTCGAATTCTCAAATCTGATTGGTCAGAAGGAGTTGATTTTTAATAACTTTGGGACGGGCCTGCTTGGAAAGCAGGACGGTAGCAGTGACCGTGCGTCATGTCGGGCCTCATCACACCACCCTGTCTTTGGTTCTTTTCCTATAACTGCATTCAAATGACATAAATGTCGTAACTTGTTATTTTTGACCTCCAACTGGGAAAAAACTAAACGCCCCCTGCACTCGGAAACTCAGGAAGGTCTCCTCACGTCTGAGTTCAGCAAGTGATGTCAAATCAACATGGCTGCTCCCAACATCAGAAATAAACAAAGTCATGCTTCTTACCTTTAAATGAGTTATACTGTATATACAAGTATTTGCTTTAGATCAAACCAGCAGACATATTCGCCTGTTCGATCTATAACACTGACTACACAGTTCAGCGTTTTGAGGAGGAAAATACACGTCGCTTATTACACTTAGCCGGATAAGACGAACAAGGGGGCATACCTCACAGCTCGAATGCACGTGGAGTAATTCCGAGCTCTGACTTCTGAGGTAAATCGAACGCAGCATTATTCCTTAGTTAAACAGCAGCAGCCCAAATCAGCTGTGTTAATGAAAGAATTATGTCAATTTTACTCGCCACGCCAGCAACGCTACACTGAGATGTGATTTTCTAGGGATCTACCTCCATGACTGTTTCACCTCGGCCTAGCTTTAAATTATGCATTAATATCGGAGTAATACCGGATATCGGCTGATATTTAAAAGTGAAATTTTGCTCATGGCACGTGTTTATAACCTGGATGGAGTATTATTTTGGATTGATCTTAAAAAAAACTTTTACTTATATCATGTAGGAAAAGAGGTTTTTACATTTTTCTTCACTATAAACACACTCCAGGAGGCCCTCTCTCTTTTCTATCGTCACCAAATGAACCCAAAACGAAACCAAGTCTTGTCCGAGTTTAAAACACAGAATGATAAAAATCTAGATGACATTTAAAAGGACGTGTTACAAAAGAGAAGAGTGGAGAAGAGTTTTCAGTACGTTGTTGAATTCCCAGCACAGGTATAGCCTACATACGTATCATGGTCATGTGACCTACAATTAGCGCTTATACTAAAGGTAAAAACAATCAGTTTGTATTAAAATGTGATGTGTGTGATGTTTAGTGTCATGACCATGCGCACACCATGGTCAGTTTGGAGAGACTTAACATTACTGATCTAATCCCATCAAAACAATACTTAACACAAACATTAACATTAAAGGTGCATTAGGTAAGCATCGTATTTTTTTTTTTTTTTAAATGTAAAAGATACGGGCTGTGTCCGAATATTCCTACTACCCTACAATACAGTAGGCGAAAAGCAGTACACCAAAGAAGTAGTATATCCAAATTCTCATATTTTCATAAAACAGTAGGCGAGAAATACCCGGATGACCTGCTGCTTCCGCCGAGGTTCTGCAGCATGGAACCAGCGGACACTGCGCTATCCCATAAGGCAACGGGACTGGCGCGAAAGAGCTGTCAGAATCCAAAATGGCGGAAGGTAGTGTGTCGCTCTTTTTAAGTGTAAGTGCTATAGGTTTTAAACATTGTTCCTTGTTCCTTGTGGTTAAACCGTACTTGTTTAACAACACCCGAGCAAATTATTGAAGGTTTAAACAAGAAAAAACGGTTGTACTAATCTGGCAGGCTCTTTAAGGTTTTGTAGTTATAGCAAAAACTCATCGTACGTCACATGACAATGCCAACATGGCGGATGAACATGTATATACAGATACTGATCAGTACGTACTGTATCAACGTAGGTACTGAATCGAACGCAGGACGTGCTGTCACAGTACGCGATTTCGGACGCAGCCTAAGTCTCTAGGTTTGGTGGGTTCGACATTTGAATGATTCCCGCCCGTGTTCGTGAAGCTCCTCCCCCAGGATCTACGGTGACCCATAAAGTAGAGCGTCTATAAACTGACTGACGGGACGCGCATCCAAACCTAAACATCCAAACCTAAACAAGTACTCCGGACCGGAAGTCTGTTTTCCAACCGGCTTTTCTCAGTGATTTTATACAGTTTTCCTAAGGCCACAAGTTAATCCATTTTTAAAATCATGTTCTACGTATATTTGTCCACGTTATTTGTTCAAGTAAGGAATAAAAAAAATCGACTATTGCCCCTTTAAGTGAACACAGCACAGGCTCAAACCACAGAGTCAATGTGCATCTAAACATAAACTGTACTAAATGCATGGTCTTCTTCATGGAATGTCAATTTACAAGCAAAAAAAACTTTGTAAAAAGTATTTGCTGCATGTTAATGATGATTTAAAATAAATAAATAAATTTTAAAAACATCCAAGTGAACACATATACACTATCAGATTAGATTATATAAGCTTTTTTTCATTGTATAATCGATACATGGTGCGTTCAAACTCACCTACGGCTCTGAATTTACAGTTACACAGCGTTGTTGGTGTTCATGAACACACACACACACACACAGAACTTGGAAAAGTTGCTAACCTTAAAACTATAAGGACTGACATCTTTTGGTCTAAATTTTAAACACCTAAAACAACTCATAGATTTGTAAACTTTGATACTATAACGTTTTTTTTTTTTTTTTTAATGAACACGTCTTGTTTGATACACGGCCAAGTTAACGGTTTTCTTATCCGAGCTCAACTAGCCATGACACTTTTAACCTGCTAACACACCAGAAAACGACTTTCTGACTTTCTTAGCGGTTGATAACGTTAGCTTGCTACTTAATCTCTTATACAAATCCATTGTAGGCAACGTAAATCAGTGTAAATCTTTTTTTTTTTCTCCTGACAAGTGCTACCTTTGCAATATCTAATTTAACCGAAAATAGCACGGTATCCTGAACGCACCTTTTTGGGCCTGCACTAGCAGACGAGCCTAGCTTAGCCGGGAAGCTGTTTGCTATTTTCTTTTTAAAAAACAAAAAACAAAAACAGTTGCAATAAAGCATTTTGGATGTTGCATCCACCAGGATATTTGTCATTATTATTTCCAAAGTGGTGTTTCTTTTAAATAACTAATAACATTACCGTTTAATTCCTGCATGATCTTTAGCTAGCAAGCTAACTGTTATTTCTTCTTCGTTAGCCAGCTAGTTCACAAATGGCTACTAAGAGTTAAACCAACTAAGAGTTAACTTGGTTTAGCTAAAAGTTACCCAGCTAAGAGTTAAACCAAGTTGTCCTGCGTGTTTGGTTAACTTTAGTTCTCAAATCAACTGCTAACGAGCTAATGGGTAAAAGCTAACAAGCTACAATAACAACACGAATAAGGGCTAAAATGCAGAAAGGCACAGATGAGTGAAAGTGTGCATTCACTCATTTAAGGTGAATTAAATAAACAACTGTGGTTATTACGATAATAAATACACAGGATGGAGTTAATGGACGTTACCACTCTCCAGCTCGTTGCCTTTCTTAGCGGCCGCGGCGTTTCCCATCGTCAACAATTTACCCTCCTGTTCGGCTTTAATGCTGCAGAAATGCACAATGAAACCCCTCCTGATGGTGATAAAACTGTAGAAAAAAAACCCTCTATACACTATAATGTATTATAATCCCTTCAGGTGATGTATTATCCCCTGTTTTTACCCGCTGTCACTGATTTACAGTGAGCTTTAATCTTCTCTTCACTACACTGTAGTAGGAGCAGGGTTGCCAGATGTGCGACAGAAATCCCTCACCCCCAAAATAAAAACTTGCTATATCTTTAAAACAGAACAAATATTTTAAATTTTTTTTCTCTCAGCACATAGACTATCTATCCAAAAGTGTGTGAACACCTGACCATCACACCCATATGTGGTTCTTCCCCAAAATTTCACCATAAAGTTTGAAGCACACAAGGGTCTACGGTGTCTTCGTATGCTGTAGATTTACAATATCCCTTCACTGGAACTAAGAGATGGAGGGAGCGGTGGCTTAATGGTTAGCACCCCAAGGGTTGGGGGTTCGATTCCTGCCTCCACCCTGCGTGCGTGAAGTTTGCATGCTCTCCCCGTGCTGTGGGGGCTTCCTCCAGGTACTCCAGTTTCCTCCCCCAGTCCAAAGACATGAGTTATAGGCTGATTGGCATCTGTGTGATTGTGCCCTGGGATGGGTCGACGATTTGTCCCCTGCCTTGTGCCCCAAGTCCCCGGGATAGGCTCCAGGCTCCCCGCGACCCTGTGTAAGATAAGCGGTACAGAAAATGGATGAAATTAAGAGGCCCAAACCTGTTCCAGCATGACAATGTCCTTGACAATGCCATGCTCCGAAATCTACTGGAAAGCCTTCCCAGAAGAGTGGAGGTCATTATAACAGCAAAGGGGGAACAACTCATGGGGGAATGGGATGTTCAAGTGTCAAAGAAACTTTTTGCCGTATGGTGTATTTTATATGTGCTAGTATGTTGTTGCTGTTCCTCTTTCATCTGCTCCCGTTAGGGGTCGCCACAGTGGATCGTTGGTCCACATATTTGATTTGGCACAGTTTTTATGCCGGATGCCCTTCCTGACGCTACCCTCCCCAATTTTATCCAGGCTTGGGACTGGCACTGAGATCGCACTGCTGCACACAACCCCAGTGTCTGAGGTTGGTTCCCTGGCTGGGAACTGAACCCTGGCTGCAGTGGTAAGGCCCATGTTATATGTGCTAGTATAACACATGTAAATTCATAAGAGTCAGTCTGAATATCTAAGCATATAAGAAGAAATTTGTGAAAGTACATCATTGCACAGCAACTTTGGCAAATCATTTTTTTTTTCTGTGCAGCACAGATTTCCAAACCTGCTCCTGGTCTTAGTCTTGAAGAACCCACGGTGCTGCTGCATTTGAGTGACCTCCCTGCTCTAACACACCCATTTCAACTCACAGAGGACTGTTAATTAGCTTAACAGTTGAATCATGTGTCTCAGAGTTAGAGAAAACAGAACAGTTCTCTGTGTGCAGGACAGGACGGGGTACTCGAGGATGAGGATCAGGGTTAGGACCCTGTTCTGTATGGGAGTGCTCACTAAGCGTGGGTGCGTTTACATTTTCACACATGCTGTTTAGTCCGTTTGAATCAAAGCCTGGTGTGTGGTCTCGGTGCACCTCTAAGAGAACTCTGGTGTGGGTTGATTGCATTGAGAAAGGGATTCGACTCTCTGTTGAATTATTGATAGATTTCAGCCTCACTCATACACTACAGAGCTAATGCTGAGATTAAGATCAAAAGTTAATGTTTAGTTAATTGTGGCATTCACATAACCTAATTATAGATTATTTCATTGTAATCTTTAAACTGATTTACAAATTTTTCCTCAAATGCATGCATAATGCACACAAAATACCCTTAGCCAAATGAACGTGAAATCTGCGGATCTGGCAACACTGGCAGTGGGGCGATTTGCGCCTCACCACCATATTTTCTTTCCCCGCTCGTACTTTTTTTATTTAACAAATCCCGCCTCCTGTGCTCTGATTGGTCGAGAATATCACTTACTGTTCACATTGTCCAATCATCTGGCTGGTTTCAATGAGGAAGTTCTCGCTGTTTTTTTTTTTTTCAGAAACGTGTACAAAAAAGTGCTTTTTCCCTAAAAAAAAAAAAAAAAAAAAACTCTTGTTCACTGCATGTTCAATGGAAGTCAGGATGTCCACACCCTGTGCACTAGGTAGTGCACTATTTTTAGAGATTTGTCATTTTGTAGTCACAGTGAAGAAAATGCAGTGGGCGTGTGAAATGCCACAATGTGCAGTTTAGGCTCCAAATAACACACTCCTGCACGTGAGGAATGCACTTTTACTCTGCATAGGGAATAGAGTCCATTTTGGACACCATGTTTAAGAACTGCAGTTACAAATGCAACATCAGAGACAAGCTGTTTTTAAGGAAATTTTCTTGCATGCAACTTTCACTACAAAAATAACACAATAATTATAAAATCTCAAACGTGGATTGATCCACTTAGTCAAATAATAAAGAGGCTAGAAAAATAACCTACCAATTAGTCAGGATGATGTACCAGCTTTGCTGGTGGCTGATCAGACAATGCTGGCTTTTTCAGCAAGGTAGACAATTCAAGAACTTTATTGTCATATGTATAAGCTTTCTTCATTTCTTCATTCATTTTAAGGAAGCACTTTATCCTGGTCAGGGTTGCGGTGGATCTGGAACCCATCCTGGCAACACTGAGTGCAAGGTGTGAGAACGCCAGTCCATCGCAGGACACCATGCACACACATTCACACACTCATTCACACCTATGTGCAATTTAGCTTAACCAGTCCACCTACATATGTGCTTTTGGACAGTGGGAGGAAACCAGAGAACCCTGAGGAAACCCACACGATCATAGGGAGAACTTGTAAAACTCAACACACACATTAAGCCGAGCTCAGGATCGCACCCCGTACCCTGGAGCTGCGAGGTGGCAATGCTATGCATGATGCAGTAGATTTTATATAAAATATAAATATTAATGAATAAAATAACAAAAATGTTAAATAACAACAATAAATAGTTGTCATGGTCATATTTAACATAATCCTACACAGAGACTGTGTAGACTTGTGCAAGCTACTTGTGCAACATTGTTCTGGATATTGTGCAACAATAGGAATAAAATTACTATATGGCATTAAAACAGGAAATATAAAAACTATGGTTCAAAAGTAGTTTTGGTCCTGGTCACATGGTGCAACTTGTGCAAATTAAGTGTTGATTTGAATCTTGGTCAGAAAAATGGTCAGAAAGTCCATCAATTAAAGTGAAAATGTTTGGAAGGTTTTTTTTTTTTTTTTTTTTTTTTATTGAAGCTATATAAATACAAGCTAATATGACATAAAGTTGTTTTTATACTACAGCACTGCTGAATTCCCAACTCTGATTAGTCAAAAGGTGATGATTCATTTTCTCTAACAGTGGTGCTTGCTGTAATAGTAAATGGAAAAAACATTTTGTTACTTAACAAAGAAATCCATATACTCATTGATATGGTGAAGGTTTTTGTAGGGAGACATTTATTTATCATTTATGGAAGCAGTCTTGAGTGTCAGCGCTTTTTAACAGTCAGTAAGTTTTGCAACATGGGAAACTCTGATTTCTTGGTAACTTTACAAGCTGTTTTCTGTGTCTAACTTCGAGAGGCTGCTAAATGGCTTTTTATAGCTGCTATAACATACGTGAGATCAGTAATTAACTTGTTTCAAGAACATTCTACAACATGTAACTATAAACAGATAAAAATTAAAAATTGTAATCATTGGAAATGGGATCGTAAGAATAAATCTGCTTTGCATCAGGCTGCATCACACCACCCCATCATGAATTATTTTGCTATAACAGTACGCCCGTTTAAGCAGGTTTATTCCTTACTTAATGGAGTAACAAGTAAGTTAATGCTAGTATGTTTATGTTAAATTGTATGTTTCAGCTGGTTAGCCTTGGGCCCCTCTAATAAATGCTGGCATAGGACTGTATGTTTCAATGTTCCATAAAGTTTGAAATATACAGTACTTATGAAGGAAATATACATACACACACACACACATATATATAACCAACTTGGGCAGCTTACTTACTAACTGACGTCATAACACTTGTATGATAATCACATACCACATACTGACAGCAGATGGAGGTATGAAATGACACAAGTTTGGGTGGAAGATCAGATATGAAGCCCTGCCTTCTTCCTAGTTATCTACGTATAAATTCCATCTCTCGCTCTTTCTCGTCTAGTCAGTTTCCATACCCAGCACCTCCTTGTCTCCTCCTTACTATCTTCCCTACTATTCTAAAACTAATGGAGGGACTTGTACACTATTGCCCATTACATACTTGCTTTGCTTTATAATAGACATTCATTCTATACAACTATATTCTGTTTCTGTATTGTGTTTAATTCATTCATGCATTTCTTGCTCTTTAAATTTAAAACTATTAATCAGATACATCCAGATATTAAAATCCCATTTTACTAAGATATTGTCTCCAGATGCTGACCAGCCATAAGTGTTACACCATTCCCTTTCCTTTCATGCAAGTCAAGAATTAGTTAATGGAATGACTGATTTTCTCATGGTTGCCACTGAGTGTTGTTTAGCATCATCATCAATATACAGAGATGTAAAAAGAATCCCAGGAGAATCCCAGGTCTACAACACTACTACATGTTAACTGTAATTTTACAAGTAAAATGACAAGCAAATAAACATGAATTAACATTAATCCAGACCACGAAACTATGAAGCTCATTTGCCAGTCAGTACAACTATACTGTATTCAGCTGTAGTCTGTACATTTGGAGGTTAAATAAACACAATAACACTACAAAACATTAATTTATGTATATGTTATCAAGTTTATTTATTTCCCCTTTTCCAAGTTTATAAAAAAGCATAAATCCAAAACACCCATGATTTAAGAAAAAAGAACATAGTATTTTCATATTAATCTTAGTATGGATATTATTTCATTGAAAATAAAGACAGTAAAAGTTAAAACTGATGTTTGTCAATTGGAAAATTGAAGCTTCATGTATATCATTTATGCAAGGTGTACAGAGAGTATGAACACAATCATGCTCTACATTTAAACAATGCACCCCTTTACCACAGAGAACATCAAAAAAAAAAAAAAAACAATTCTAAAGTAGTCGTCTAAAGTGATGAGAACTGGGAAAAAGCTGTGAGAGTTTTTTATTTTATTTATTTATTTTTTTTTACTTTTGCATTGTGGGAGAGGGCAAGATTGGTCAGAAATCCTTCATCAATGAACAAGATTTGTTAGAAATCCTTCAGGAATGGGTGGGATCAGAGTTCCTTGTGAGTGGATGAGAATAGTCAGAATTCCTTCTGGAAGGAGCCGAATTGGAAAGAATTTCGTTAGGACAAGGCGTTCAGGATGTCTGGCGGCAGAGACGGCGGCATTTCCGGGTTGAATGCTTTATGTAAAAACTGGCAAGACAAATCCAAAATGTAGAGCAAGGTCGTAGTCACAAAACAGCAAGGGTCAGGCGATATACAAACAGATAGAATCAGACAAGGCACAAGAATCAAAAACCAGACACCAGATCAATGACCAGGATATCAAAACCACATGGGATATAAGGCTTGGTAATGTCTGGTACAAATACACTGAGCGGATACTTTGCACAGCACTGTAGGTTAGTATGAGTTTATATAGGAGTGAGACCAGAGTGACACAGTTCGTGTGTGTTGTAGTCCATGGTGGACATTTCTGTAGGCCATCTTTGTAGGCCATGATGCATTTTGAGAACTGTAGTGTGATACTGCTTCAGGCTTTGACGTGACACAGGAGAGGGCAGGGCTGGACAGAATTCCTTCTGTAGTGGGCGACAAACTTTCTGCAGGAGTGGTTGGGATTAGTTAAAAGTGGAATTTTAAAAACAGACTTGCCATACTTCCACTCTGAAGTACTACATTAATCTTAGTTACAGCTTCCAGACAGAACATATGACAAAACATACTATATACAATACAGTTATGCAAAAAAATATAGCAAATTTGCAGTTTTTTTGGTTGAAATGGCTCAGAAATGTGGCTCACACTTTTGTAACTATTCGTATCTTTTTCTATGAATAGGATCTATACGTATAGTAGCCACACTCGACACGCACAATGTAATCATATGTTCAAAAAGTCACATAAATCTGTCACCATCACACACCTTCCTAATACCTTGTAATTCTTTAAAATGACTGTGGTAATTTCATAAGCCATGATGGAAGGTAAGGCAACTACTGTGATATTAAATGTTTAACATCAGCACACACACATACTGCAATCTAAAAGTCAGTAAGAATCAAAGTACAAGAATAAATTGTGATCATAGTATAAAACACAATGTCTACATTGTATTGGTTTGGGACGCAGCCAGTCTGACTGCTGATAAACAGAGATGAAGCTGACTGACGGGGTTGTGGTCTGGGACAACATTCACAGCTCGGAGCCACAATGTGTTTAAAAAAAAAAAAAACACAGGTGAACAAAAAACATTTCCATCAACAGGTAACATCAGCAAAAAAAAAAAAAAAAAAAAAAAAAAACAGGTTAGGGAGGGAAAGTTTCTGTCTGGGGTTGAAAAACTGGTTTCAAATCCTAAAGAAGACACAGATGATGGCTTCCAGTTTATTCCAGGACATTAAGAGATTTTTATCAGTCTTACAGCACAAATTCACCCAGTTCTTGTATCAACAGCGCACAATCCTTGCACAATTTAGAGTGTTTTAGTCACCCGTAGAGCCCTGGTCACACTTAGATGAATTTTGTTTTAATTCTAGTGTTTTATTCCAGTTGAACGCTTTCATAATGAAAATATAGTAATATGAGGGAAATGCTGTGCACTCTATTTCCATTATTGGCTTAGAAATGAAAAACGTAACAGAGAAACAAACAAACAAAAAATGCTATCTGAAGATAGAAATAAACTGATGATACATATGTTGTTTAGAAACCCATCTCTGTTACATGAAATGCACACCAGTATGTCAAAACCTCCTAAAAAGCCTATCCTATAATGCTAATTGTTAGTGATGGACATTCTAGCTGAATACTCAAACACACTTTCCCATACAAACAATCTCCTAGTTACCCAGTACTGATTAAATTTTATAACAAACAGCCTGACATTATTTTGTTTTACTCAGCAGCATCAATTTATGCTAATAACAAAAACATTATAACTATAATAGAATAATAGTGTTATGCATTCGTACTGCAAAAACCATAAAAAGTGAAAGCTGTGCTGCTTTCATGCTCTCTCTCTCTCTTCTCCATGGAACATTACAGACCAAATTACCGACTGTTTTTTTGATAAACTGTGCATTCGTCTGATAATTTTACTGGTTATTTTATAGAAGTTGTCTTTTGCTATCTGAAAAACATCTCCACATTGCAAAATCAACAAATCAGTGATCCTGCAGGCCCAACAGTGTTCTCTGTATTAAAATAACTAATGCATATAAAACAAAACATGACCACACGTTTTGCAAACATCCAGTTTGTATGAACTCTGTATGATTCCAGATTTATAATGGAAGAGATGGAAAAATGCCACCCAGAGACACTAGTCCCATAAAAATATGATTTATATGGGTAATATTTTATTAATTGATTATGAGGCTACATAAGATGTACTCAATTAATTGACTACTCATGCCCTTCACTATGAATTAATTAATGGATCTTCAGAAAGTGTTCAGGTTTCTCTTTGTTAGGAGCAAACTTGCTCTTCTGATCAGTCAGTTCTATGGGATATTCTTCACAGAACTAATAGCTGAATTCATGAAAATAAGGCTGTGCATGTAGAATGTGTGAGTGTGTTTGTAGTTGCATTAGGAGCTGGAGCTCGACTGGAAACTTTTCTCAACAACCGAAACCCTTTCCTCTCGCACCTCTTTGTGAGTGCCACCATTTGGCACATCAAATTGAGGCATGTCTTGCTGCAACAATGAAATGGCACTTGGGATATCTGATGCGTTTCCTAAAGCCATGATCCCTCCACTTTGCTCTTTGGCCTGCATACTCTGATTTTTGCTGGTGCTGGAGTGTGAGGAGCTCTGCATGACACCTACAGGCTCCGTGCTCTCAACTCGTCGGCTCTCTACGACCCGATAGGTACCAGAAATGGTGCCCTGAGTCTCAGGTTGGCCTGGAAACCCATGCACCACTGTGCCTCCAATACCTGGATCCACCAGTACTCTGGTGTTTGATTGCTGCAACCCTAGCCTGGGAAGGGTGTTCTGGGCAGCGATTGCCATGTTGGTACCCCCTTTCTCCACCAGTACCATGTTGCTTTTCTGAACACCCAGCATTGGACCAGAAGCCAGAAGAAGGGTGGGGTGATGCTGTTGCTCCACTACGTACATGGGTGTAGAGGAAAGGTAGACAGATGGCTGCTGGACGAGAAGAGTTTGGCCTACAGTGGCTGCTGATGTGGCGCCTCCACTGATAATACTCTCTCCATAATTTGCAGTTGTGATTTGGGTGGTGGAGGAGGAGCTGGATGCAGAGATGGAGGTTGCCTCACTGTGGACACCACCAACAGCACCTTGCACTTTGATGCCCACTTGTGAACTGGATGAGACCGTTTTGGGAGGCGTGGGAGTGGAGCTGACCTCGAATTCGATGGTCGACCCACAGCAAATTTCAGCGAGCCTTTTGAACTGAGGCCCGAGGTCATCGAGGAAATCCAGATTGTTTTCCTCATGTAGATGGCTGCAGATGTCCTCTAAGGAGCCTGTGACTGAGTTGCAGACTTCATAGTTAGACAACATCAGCTGGTTTGTACTAGCTTCCTGCTTCACCATATCCAGCGTTTTCTGCAACAACACACAGAACATCAGAACTCAACACTGCTAATCCTCATGTCATTCACACAGCAGATAACAGTAACAGTTCCACTCAAAATATGATCAGCCTGGTCCAGCTAGAGAGTCGACAAAATAAAACAGCTGCATCACTCGGACCATTCGGACCAAACTAAATCTTTTTAGGCTTCCATTAAATGGACTGGATGCAGAAAGAAACCCTCAAAGAAAGTTTTTGGAGGTTGCTTTACTTGAATTTCTTTTTCTTCTTGCATCTTTTGTACATACAATGGATGCCTTCAGAAACACATTTTTGTTTTTAGAAAAGTGTATTTGCAGTGTCTGTGTGTGAAAACTAATATTCCACCTAAATCCTTCCCCATAAAGCCAAAATTAATTTTAATGAATGCCTGGTCTTGCAGGGCTAAACTTGATCTTTAACAACAATACATTTCTAGAGACAGTCTTTCAAAAACTTGCTAGTCAGTTGTGGTGAGAATAAGCACAAACAGGGTAGCACTGTTACAGACCAGGTAGCTTTGAAGGTTGCCCTCTCACAGCTCCAGAGACCCCATGGAGTTTTAACAGGTTTGTCTCCAGGTGGGTGTCTTCCTGGTTTTCCTTTTTCCCTGGTAGGCGGAATGACTATTTTAAATTGCGCCTAGGTGTGATTTAGTATGTGACTGAGTATGTGGATGGTGCCCTGTGATGGACTAGTGTCCCATTCAGGGTGTATTCCCACCTCATAACCAGGCTCAGAAGCCACTGCGATCCGTACCAGGATAAAGTGCTTGCTGAAGACAAATGAATGAATGGGTGTGAACAACACGCTGTGCCAAAAGGCATTCTCTCTTAATCCCACCCCAATTTCCAGTCAGCACACAATTTCTCAGCCATCTTGGATTACTACCATGGTACTGTATACTTGTGGTTGGGCAATGCCCCTACTTTGAGATCACGTCTGCCCCGTGAGACTAATTAGTGCATGAAATGCTGTTATTCTGTATTAATGTTCTGTTCTCTTTCAGGATGTGAAAAAATACTAACCTTCGTATAGTAGTTGCCTAAGTAGGTCTCAGGCAGAGCCATGTAATCGAGGGTGCTCATTGTAAAAAATTCAGAATTTCCCCCAATTACATTTGCCTTTTTATCAGCATAGTCACCCTCATACTGGTTGACATGCCACTGATTTATGAATTCCTTCTGAGATTCCCATCCATATTTCCTTGAGCCTTCATGTGTTCTCCATCCAGTTCCCACTTTCATGCTGCTGCCACCGTTTACATTCAGGGGCACCTGGGACAGCAGTGCTGGTTCCTGAGGAAACAGGGAGATAGAACACTGCAGTTCAACATATCATCTTGGTCAGATTTCAACAACTCCTACATAACCAGAAGTTTTTTTTATCTGTATTATATACAAAGTCAGTTCATCCAAAAGCAAGGGCAATTGGAGGGCCTTGGCATTAATAGCGCATAAATACAAAATCTGTTAACCATGAGGCAAGTTGCATCACTCACAGCACTTTGACCCTAGATGGTGTGTGGCTGCGCTTGGCTCAGAGAATTATGATTAATCCCCCATACAAATGTCTTGCCCTGAATTTGAATTCCTTTTTTGCTAAGATCCCTTGTGAGCCCAGCATAGACGTGTGCGGTGCTAAAAGTAGTATAGAACATCAACAGATTAATGTCTCTGGCTGAAATCACATAACTACCATCACAAAAAAAAAAAAAAAAAAAGAAAAATCAATGGAAAGCTAGTAGTGACTCTGCAAAAGTTTCAAAAGTCCTTTTTCTGGCAAACTCAAGAGGCAACATCTCATTGTTAAGCAACCATTTAATCTTTTTGTTTTATTTCTTTACACATAGTAATGTTTTCCTATTGCTATGTAGATTGATGTATTTGTCTTCCTTATGATCCAAATAAAATCTGCCATCTTCTAAGGCAAATCCTGTATGGTTTCCTATGTAGTGTTTGCACCCTTCATAGGATATAACCAGGTGCCCTCATGAATACTGTAGAAAGGCATTTGAAATTCAGCCCCAGCTGCAGAGCTTCCATTAAAATAAAGTGCATACAAGTTTACTTGAGAGAGAGTGTTAACATCAACAATTTCATTTCGAATCTTTTTATTTTTAAATGTCAAGTTGTATTTTACTGCTTACTAGCTTCAGGGTCCCTGGTTTAAATTTTCAATTCTCATTTTTTACTCTTATCTGTTTCCTTATCTGTCTTATCTGTTTCATTTAGCCATCTTCTTTGTGGTCTTTAGTTTGACATTATTACAACTTGTCACTACTAGGGGGAACATTGCAATGAGCTCTTGCTGAAACTCTTTGAATCAATAGTAAAGAGAAGCCTGCTGTGAATGCAGGTGTGTAAATACTTAAAACTACAAAAATAATCTGGAAATGGTGAGACAGAATCATACTAGACAAAATCCTGTTATCAATTTTTATTTTTTTATTAGAAATGTATACTTAAAAAATGAATGAAAATGTATGTAAATTGCTACTATTGTAAGTAATGGAAAAAAGCCAATGGTTAACCCATTTAATGTATTTCTATGGGTTCAAGATGGCACCCAGTATATTTTTACGTTATAAAATGCATTTGTAAGGCTTGGAAATAATGTACTTTTGCATACAAAGGCTTCTATTAACTTTCTGAGGGAAAATATTAATGTTATATTGCATATATTGTTTTTTTGAGTTATTGGAATTAAGAAACAGGTTATACTTAGAGCACTTACCTACTGATTTGTACCATTCTAGTTCACAAATGTAGTGTGCACTCAGGGGTTCAGAACTACTGTCCTTCTGCAAATAGGCTTTAATTTGCTTGTCCATGTTATTTTGTTTAACTGTTTAAGCTTAAGAAAACAAAAAGCAGCACACTTTGGGCCATTTCATTTGCAGTACACATTTACTTATGTACGTAAAGCAATGTTTGTACTCCAGATGTTTATATAGCTTCACTATTGCTATTTTTTATATAGAGGTACTGAAATAACACAAGTGAAAACATCTCTAGGTTACGTATGTAACCATGGTTCCCCGAAGGGAATGAGACACTGTGTCGAAGCGCTTTGGGAACGCCCCTGGCGAGACCACATTCTGAAGCACGTGTGAAATCAATCCAATGGAGAAGCGAGACTTCACGAGCGGGGTGACGTGAGCAACCAGGAAGCATAAAGCGCATCCGGCAAAAGCACGTTAGCTTCTGCTGAAGCGAGTGCCTGCAAGAATGCAGGGAGTATGGCAGAGAGATGCAGCGTCTCCTTCCCTTCAGGGAACCATGGTTACATAAGTAACCTAGAGATGTTCCCCTTCAGGAACTCGAGCTGCGTCGAAACGCTTTGGGAACAAGAATACCCACTGCGCCATACGAGCAAGTCCCTGTCTGTGTGTATCTGGTGAGCACATCAAGACGAGTGAACTCGGTTCCCAGGGGTGGATGTCAGGTCCAAATTGTAGAAACGGACAAATGTGTGCGGAGAGGACCAGCCTGCCGCAGCACAAATGTCCCACAAGGCCACGCCTACTGACAAGGCCTTGGAGGCCGCCATACCTTCTCTCACTCCCCTCACGGCTGTTCGATATGAGCAGGAGACAACTGTGCCTGCATCATTGTCAAATCCCACACCACACGCCCAGATAAGTGGTCCTCTGTAGTGGAGAAAGCACAATTTCCTTGGCGTTTAGCCATAACCCCAGCTCTTTCATGTGGGTGAGGATGACATCTCGATGCCGAGCCGCCATCTGCTCTGACTGAGCTAGAATCAACCAATCGTTGATGTAATTCAGTATGCGGGTGCCCTGGAGTCGCAACGGAGCCAGGGCAGAATCCATACACTTGGTGAAAGTGCGGGGTGAGAGTGACAGCCTGCTTCCTGGAAGGGAGAAGGACAAAAGGCTTGCAGTACCACGGGGGCTGGTGAAGAAGTGGGCACTTTAGGGACATACCCGGGTCTCAGGTAAAGGAATGACCTAACCATTCCCTGGGCCCTATCCTCCTGAGAGAGGATATAGTGAGCAAGAAGATAGTCTTCAGAGTGAGGAGCTTATCAGAACTATCTTCAATGGGTTCGAAGGGGGCATTGCACAAAGCCTCCAGAACCACCGCCAGGTCCCATGAGGGCACCCGCTGTACTGGCCTCAGTATCCGGGTGCCACGGAGGAAATGTGTAATGAACGGGTGTCTTCCCAATGACTGACCACCTAGAAGGACGTGATAAGCAGCTATGGCCGCCATGTAAACCTTCAGAGTGGAGGGAGATAACCCTGTGGAGAAGCACTCCTGCAGAAACTTCTGGACTGTACCAACTGGGCAGTTGACTGGATCTTGCATTCGCTGTCTGCACCAAGAAGTGAAAAGTTTCCACTTCAAGGCGTACAGTTGCCTCGTGGTGGGGCTCTGGACTGGAGTATGGTCTCAACAACCTCAGTTGAGAGACGCCTGTGCCCCCTCAGGGGCCACGCCCACAGCTTCCATAACTCCGGGTGAGGGTGAAGGATGGTGCCCCCCGCCTGAGAGAGGAGGTCCCTCCTGATTGGAATCTGCAGTGGAGAGCCGTTGAGGAGGGACACAAGGTCCGAGAACCATACTCGGGCCGGCCAGAATGGGGCTACTAGCAGAAGCCGGACCCCATCCCGGCGTACTCTCTCCAGAACTCCCGGGAGCAGAGCGATCTGGGGTAAAGCATACAGACGAAGCCTCGGCCACATGTGCACCATGGCATCCAACCCAAGCGGAGCTGGATGCGTGAGGGAGAACCAGAACGGACAGTGTGTCATTTCCTGTGACACAAATAGATCCACTTCCGCCTGGCCGAACTCCCTTCAGAGGAGCTCCACCACCTCGAGGTGGAGCCTCCATTCCCCTGGCCTCAGCCCCTGTCTCGACAGGATATCTACTCCCTGATTGAGGTGCCCAGGGATTTAGACTGCTAGAGGGCGCGAACGCAGACCCCCCTGTCGGTTGATGTAGGAGACCACCGATGTGTTGTCTGTGCGGACAAGCACATGATGTCCCCTTAGGTCTGGAAGGAAGTGTTTTAGTGCTCGAAACACGGCCAGCATCTCCAGGCAGTTTATGTGCCACGTGAGATGATGGCCTTCTCACAGACCCTAGGCAGAGCGGCCACTCATGACCGCTCCCCAGCCCATGAGGGAGGCATCCGTCGTTAGCATTACACGACGACAAGGAGCCCCCGGCACCGGGCCTTGTGACAGGAACCAAGGTTTTTTCCACATGTCTAACGCACGTAAGCATCGCCACGTGACCTTGATCCTGCGAAGCAGGTTCCCCCTCATATACAGCAGGCCAAAAGGTATCACGTTGGACACAGCTGCCATCAGACCCAACGGTCTCTGAAACTGTTTAACAGTGAGTGACTGGCCTTTTCTCACTCCCCTCACGGCTGTGAGAATCGCTTCTATACGAGCAGGAGACAACTGTGCCTGCGTCATTGTTGAATCCCACACCACACCCAGATAAGTGGTCCTCTGTAGTGGAGAAAGCTGGCCTCTGGTGCGTCTAGAGGAGCCACTTCGGTGCCCTGAAGTGGATGACCGGTAGGGAATGACCGACCTGACTGCTTTAGCGCCCTCATTTGAGGAAACGAGCTTTCCCGTGCCATACTGTTGCGGCAGTCGGGAATTCCGCTCGTTGGAGCCCACTGAGCCCTGAAGCACCGGGGGTGGCAGGGGTGTCAGCCGGCCTAAGGACGCCAGCCCCTCAGAACTGGCGTCTGCTAGAGATTTTAATTCGGTGATCTGAAACGGATGACTGGCAGGAAGTGACCGATTTATCCACTCTAGCACCCTCACTTGAGGGAACGAGCTTTCCTGTGCTGTACCGAAGCTGGGCGGCAGTCGGGAATTCCGCTCATTGGAGCCACTGAGCCCCGAAGCCCCGGAGGAGGCAGGGGTGTCAGTGCAGCTCTGGTGTCAGGGCCGCTTGGCCGAGGTCCTCTTAGCCAGAATAACGGTCCATAGATCCATTTCCCGCTTCGAAGACCCCGACCGCTCTGTTTCTGGGTCTGGCGATATGAGGAGCTAGACGGCCAGGGCTGCTCCCGCTCAGCAGCCCCAAAGACCTGGGAACGGCGAGGGAGGAAGCGCTGGAATGCCGCCACCTGCCTCTTCGCCCAGGACTTTTAGCAGGTCGGCCTGGTATGCCTGCAACACCGCCAAGGTGTGCAGACACGCACCGGCCTGACCTGCCGCTGTATAAGCTTTGCCAACCAGGCCGGACATCTGCTCCACTGCTGGCATCGCCCCGTATCCATTCTCATTCAGCCCTGTGATGTTTGAGTAATTCAAAACTGTAGGGCTGAAGAGTCAGAATGAATACAGTTTCTCCCACAATCTCGACACCTCGGCGTGGAGATCGGGGAAAAACGGAAGGCCCCGTCGTGAAGGCTGCGATCTAGCTCCTAGGAAGAGCTCGTCCAGCTTGCTTTTGGGACCAGCGTCCTGCTTCTTGGCTTCTACAACATCTCCTGCCCAAAACATGTAACATTACTGCCTGTGTACACATTGTCATGTGAAATGGAATTGTTTAAGTTGACTTAATTGGCTACCGCGCATGTGCAAGGCGGGAAAAGCTTCCGGTTTTGTTTTGGAGATGCCCCTCACATGTGTTTAATAAAAGGGACGTGCATTGTTCAACAAAAAGCCTAACGACTTGTGTTGTTAATATCGGCGACAAACGCCACATGGTGTCAGAAGCAAAAAAACCGAGTAGAAGACGAAATTTCGAACGTGAGTTGTTGCGAGAACTGAAGTGTGCATCGCCATGGCAAAGTTCACCCCGCCCGAGCAGTTTGACTTTTCCAAGCCCGAAGCGTGGTCGGACTGGAAACAGAGGTTTGCCAGATATCGAGTCGCATCACTGCTTACGGAGGAGGATGAAGTAGTGCAGGTAAATGCCCTGATTTATTCGATGGGAGTGGAGGCTGAGCACATATTCAAGTCGTTTACGTTCCATAACGAGGGAGATAGCGACAAATATTCTGTGGTAATGGCCAAATTTGATGAACATTTCATCCCGAAACGCAACGTTATCTATGAACGTGCTAAGTTCCATTCGAGAGTTCAACTTCCCGGCGAAAGTGTGGAAGCATTCGTCAGGCAGCTGTACGAGTTAGCTGAAAACTGTGATTTTGGTGCACAAAAAGAAGAGCAGATGCGCGATCGCATAGTAATTGGAATTCGTGATAAGCAAGTGTCACAAAAACTGCAAATGAAAAGTGACCTAACATTGCGCACTGCCATCGAAATGGCCAGACATTGTGAATTAATAAAATCTCAGAACACAGAGGAAGTAAAGAGTGCGGAGCATGTGGATAACGTAAAATCAGTTAAAAAGAAAGAATACAAGAGGACTGGCAACTTAGCAAAAATGCACAAAAAGACGAGAAAAGGAACATGCACAAGATGTGGACGAAATCATGACAGTGAACAGTGTCCTGCAAAAGGAAAAAAATGCATGAAATGTAATAGAGTTGGACACTTTGCAGCAGTGTGTCACTCAAAAGCAGCAGTACAGGAGATAACTGAAGCTGATGAGGACGAATGCATGTTCTTAGGATCAGTTGAGCAGAAACAAAGCAGGGTTGCATTGTTAGCAGAGGATGAACCACCATGGCGCACCACTCTAACCTTAGCACGTACACCAGTCTCATTTAAAATCGACTCCGGTGCTGATACCTCAGTGATGTCTGAGGCTACCTATGAAACACTACAGAACAAGCCTAAACTCAGTGCAGTGAAAAACACTCTTCAAAGTCCAGGCGGCGTTGTGGCCACGAGGGGGCAATTTTTAGCGAAAATTAAAGCCCATGTCAGTGGCCAGCTACGAAATTGCTGCTTTCGTGTCGTAGTAGTCAAAACTAGTGGAGAAAACCTCCTAAGTCGAACAGTGGCAACCAAACTAGGCTTAATTAAGCGCATTGACGAAGTCAGTATGTTTAGTGGTGTGGGCACGCTAAAAGGAGATCCAGTGAAAATCACCTTAAAAGATGGCGCACAACCATACAGCGTAGCTGCACCACGACGGGTTCCTATTCCCTTACTCCCTAAAGTAGAAGAGGAGCTAAAAAGGATGGAGTCAATGGGCATAATAGAAAAAGTAACAGACCCAACCGAATGGTGTGCACCCATGGTTCCGGTAATAAAAAAAAATGGAAAAATAAGAATCTGTGTGGACTTGAAAAGACTTAATGAGAATGTGAAACGTGAGAAGTTCATCTTGCCCACTTTGGACGATATACTCCCCAAGCTAGCCAAGAGCACAGTGTTCTCCAGTTTAGACGCAGAAAGTGGATTTTGGCAAATACCCCTAGAGGAATATAGCGCACGCCTGACCACCTTTATCACACCGCTAGGTAGATATTGTTTTAAACGGCTTCCTTTCGGCATCACATCAGCGCCTGAAATTTTTCAACGGAAAATGTCAGAGCTGCTGCATGGGCATGATGGGACAGTTGTATACATGGATGACATCTTAGTTTTCGGAGAAACACAGGAAATACATGATGAGAGACTTAAGAGGGTCATGGAGACCATACGAGCCTCTGGACTGAGGCTCAATAAGGATAAATGTCGGCTTAGCCAGCCAGAACTGAACTTCCTAGGACAGGTGGTGACCAAGCACGGCATTGCCCCAAGCCCAGAGAGGGTCAAGGCAATCACAGCTATGGATCCGCCCCAAAACATCAGTGAGTTGAGACGGCTGCTGGGGACGATTAACTACATCGGGCGATACCTACCGAACCTCTCCACTGTGTTGCAGCCCCTCAATGAACTGCTTAAGTCTGAGCGTGACTGGTGTTGGGGACCATCACAAATGCAAGCATTCATAGAAGTAAAGCACTTAATTTTGTCAGCCCCTGTCTTACAGTTTTTCGACCCTGCAAAGCCAACAGTCGTTAGCGCAGACGCCAGCAGTTATGGGCTCGGAGGAGTGCTTATGCAGAACCATGATGGACGGTTGAAGCCTGTGGCATTCTGCTCACGCACGCTGACCGACGCTGAAAAGAGGTACGCCCAGATCGAAAAAGAATGCCTCGCAGGAGTGTGGGCCTCTGAGCGTTTCTACCAGTACCTATGTGGCCTAGAAAAATACAAGCTGCTTACAGACCACAAGCCATTAGTAACCCTCATCAATTCGAAAGACCTCGACACCACACCCATACGTTGTCAGCGCTTGCTCATTAGGTTAATGAGGTTCAACCCAGTTGCTGAATATGTTCCAGGGAAACATCTAGTAGTCGCGGATGCTCTGTCTAGGCACCCCATGGCGGACATTCCACCGGGTGACCTAGAAGCAGAGATTAAAGCATACGTAGATTCAGTGGAGGATGAACTGAGGGTGAGAAAGCCGATCATGGAACAGATCAAAGACAAGACAGGAACGGATGGTGAACTGCAGTGTGTCCTCAGGTATATCCGCAATGGCTGGCCAGAACATTTGAAGAGCGTACCAGTGAAAGCGAATGCGTACTTCAAAGAGCGTGGCTCACTCAGTGAAGCCAATGGACTGGTGCTACGAGGCAAGCAGATTGTGATCCCTGAAAGTATGAAGGGAGACATGCTCCTGAAGATTCATCAGGGCCACCAAGGCCTTACTAAGTGCAGAGAGCGTTATAGAGGTGCCGTGTGGTGGCCTGGCATTGCAAGTGACGTGAAAAATCTTGTGTCATCATGCAAACACTGCAATATCCACAGGCCAAGCCAAAACAGAGAACCCCTGCTCACTACACCATTACCTGACTTACCTTGGCAGAAGCTTGCTGCTGACCTGTGCGAACACAAAGGTCGTCATTACCTGATTGTGACTGATTACTTTTCAAGATGGCTTGAAATCTTGGAACTGCCAAAGACAAACTCAGAAACAGTCATACAGAAGCTGAAAAGTGTCTTCACACGCTTTGGAATACCAGAGGAGTTAATGATAATGATAATGGACCCCAATTCACAGCTGAACAGTTCAGATATTTTGCAGCAGAGTACGATTTCCAACTTGTCACTTCAAGTCCTCATTTCCCACAATCCAACGGCATGGCCGAACGAGCTGTGAGGACTGCAAAATGGATTTTGAAACAGGACGACCCCCACCAGGCACTTCTAAGTTACCGTTCAACCCCTACAGAACCAACAAGGGAGAGTCCGGCCAGGCTGCTGATGGGTCGAGAAATCCGCACAACACTCCCAGTCCTGAAAGAGAGCCTTCGGCCAATGTGGCCTAACCTGGAAATGATTAAAATAAATGATGCAAAAGCAAAGCTGTGCTATGAAAAGTACTACAACCGCAAATACTCCACCAGACCTCTCCCACCACTTACTATCGGTGACAAAGTCAGGCTGAAGATCGATGGGGAAAAGGCGTGGACAACCACCGCAACTGTGCAGCGCCAGGAATTTATGCCGCGCTCCTTCATTTTGGAGACTGAGCGAGGCGACACGCCCAGGAGGAACCGGCGCCACATCCAACTGGTGGGCCGAGAGCCCTCCTCACCATCAAAGATAGACTCTTCCCAACCGAAGGATCAACAGGGACACTGTGGGCCATCTGAGCAGGACTTGGAGCAGAGCAAGAGTGACGTTCCTTCTGAACCCCACTGTTCACCTAAACCCTTGGGTCAAGTCATCACCAGGTTTGGAAGAACGGTAAAACCAAACCCCAAGTATGCTAGTTAACTGCGATGACGGACATTAAGGGCAGAATAATCCCTGTCCCATCTCAAGGGATCGTGGTAGTCCACCCACACCCTTAGTTAGTTAGTTGTTGTTGTAAAACAAACAAACAAAATAATAATAATAATAATACAACATGTTTTACGAAAAAGAAACACTAAAGAACCCTTTTGTTTGTTGTGTAGCAGAGATTTGTTTTGTTTAGATAACAATCATTAATAGAAGACAAAACAAAGAGGGTTAATATTATTGTTATGTATACTTATACTTGAAAAGGGGGGAGATGTCATGTGAAATGGAATTGTTTAAGTTGACTTAATTGGCTACCGCGCATGTGCAAGGCGGGAAAAGCTTCCGGTTTTGTTTTGGAGATGCCCCTCACATGTGTTTAATAAAAGGGACGTGCATTGTTCAACAAAAAGCCTAACGACTTGTGTTGTTAATATCGGCGACAAACGCCACACACATAATCTCCCTGTATCCACATAGGCTTCCTCTGGGCTTGCCAGTTTCCTCCCACTTCCCAAAAACAAGCCAGTAGGTGAATTGGTGACTCTAAATTGCCCCTAGATGTGAATGTGTGTGTGCATGGTGCCTTGCAATCGACCAGCGTCCTATTCAGAATGTATTCCCACCTTACGCCCTATGTTCCTAGGACAGGCTCCAGATCCACCGCAACCCTGACCAGGATAAAGCAGTTACTGGAGATGAATGAATGAATTAATGCATTTTACTATTTATGCCTATAAAATCAACCTTCAGAGAAACTCCTCCGCCTTGGTCAGGATATGCATAGTCCTCAGTTCGGATTTGTTGCAAAGCCATGGTAAACTGCACTGCTATTAGACAGCTGCTCCACTTGAGAGTCTGAAATCTAGTGTGATGCATAACACACACTACCTTATCCTCTCCTTGGCCTTCAGTGTGATAGCTGATGAGCTCCTGATTTTGTTCGAAGGGGAAGGCCTGGAAACTACCAAGAGCTGCAGCTCCTCCACACTCACACAACAGCAAAAGCACTGGAATCACTGCAAACACATTTAACAATTTTAGCAAAAGCCTGACAGAGACAACATATATCTCCCTTTGCCCAACTTCTCTTACATGCATATAACTTGCTGTCATATTCTGATTACTAATACAGTAAAATTTATTAATCGGTATGTGCAATACATTAAAAATGCAATGGATTATAAATGTATCACCATTACTCTCCTTAATTCAATTTACCTCATTGTAACTAGATATAATTTTTAAATGCTAAACTTCCCTTGGATAGCTCGTTCCAATTACACAGATTGGTTCAAATTTAGATCAAATACATAAAAAGTCCATTTTTACATTTAAAACAGAGACTTTCTCAGTAGTATTGTTAAAAAACCTGATCCATGATTACAAAATCTTGGTTCTTAAGGTATATTTTGACTACTGTTAAATAAATCAGAAAATGATGATGCAAGTTGATACTTATCTACCGAGATACCATTTGTTTAGCCTTGTGACAAATGTAAGCTAGTTTAGAGATTTGCTAACTGGCTAGCTAATTTAGTTAATGTTAGAGATAAACTTTAATTGTTGTCTAAAATTGTTGTTGTGGTATATTTTTCAAAAACCAACTGGAACCTGTGGCTAGGAGAAGCAAATCCAACAGAGTCTGAGAGACTCGGAACATGACAGAGAACACCACAGAGGTTTGGGACTAGTCCTGGACAATGAAGCAAGCCTACTGAAGTGGAATGCAGTGAGTGATTATAAAATCCACAGAGAATCATCATCACCTGTCTGTACAGGTGTATGTCCTGATTAATGAAGAACAGGTTGAAGAGAAGGATGATTTCTATAAGAAACTGCAAAGAGATTGATGAAACACCACAGTATGACATCCTCATCCCAGAGGGCCAGCGGGTCTACATGCGCAACCATGGTGTTTGTGGGATGCAGGAAAAAACATCCAGATGAGCATAGAGGTGGAAAAAGCCATCAAGAAACTGAAGAGCATGAATTGACAGCATCACACCTGAAATGCTTAAGGAGAGTCTGGCGACAGCTATATGTGAATTCCATAAGTTGTTAAGCCACATCCTGAAAGAGCAGAAAGTGCCTGATGACTGGAAGAGATCCCTCACTGTTAAGATGCCTCTGTGAAAAACTAGAGGCATACCCCTTGTCAGTCCCTGACAAAGTGTTTTGCAGAAAGAATAAAAAAGGGAGTAGACAAGAACCTCAGAGAGGAGCAGGCTAGATTTAGGAGTGGCAGAGGAACATCAGAGCAGGTACTTGTGCTAAGGAATATCATAGAGCAGTGCATAGATTGGCAAGCCCCTCTGTACATAAGCTTCATAGACTTTAAGAGGGCATTTGGCAGTGTGAGAAGGGAAATATTATGGAAAAATATTAGGGCAATATGGTATTTCAGAAGTGTTTGTAAACATCATCAAGTAGATGTATAATGGAAGCATAAGCTGTGGGCTGGAAGCTGGTAGAACATAAGAATGGTTCAAGGTAAAGAGTGGCATAAAACAAGGGTTTGTTATGTCTGGATTCATCTTCATCGTTGCAGTTGACTGAATCATGAAGAATACCCACATCATAAATAGGGGAATCTGATGGAAATTCACTACTGTACTAAAAGACCCTGACTATGGCAACAATACTGTGCTCCTGTCCAGCAGGTTCAGTGATCTACAGGAAAAGACAGCGAGAATGAATGAGGTGGCAAAGCACATTGGCCTGAGAATAAACACTGTGAAAACCAAATCAGTACGATTGAACAGCAGAGTAGAGGAGCCCTTAGACATTGAGTGCACAATAGTGGAAGATGTAGAGTCTTTCCTATATCTCAATTGCTGCTAAACAAGGAAGGAGGATTGCAAGATGACATCCAGAGAAGACTGGCAATAGAGTTGACAAATAAAGATGTAAAGATTTTCCAAGGCATTTGTAATAATTTCTTGGGCATTAAAATGACATATTAAACAATTCATAGTTCTACACAGGTTGTTTTTCTGGTTTAGAGAAAAAATCCAAATGTGACAGCTATTGAAAGTAAATATTCAACATTCAACACACATGCTGTCATGGATCCCCCCTTTGTACTAGAGTTGCCATGGTGCCAAGCATCATGTGCTTATGATTTTGCCAATGTCAATTCATTGGTTTGCTATCCAATTGTGCCTACATGTTTTGTATTAGTTCTCGATTAGTTTGTTTATAGACAGACGACTGTTTCTTTGTTTTGTCACAAAGTCTTTGCATGCATATTTGTATCTTTAAGTCCGAGCCTCATTTTCTTGTTTCCTCACACACTTGCATCCTGCCTCTCACTGCATGTTACTCAGGCCCAGTACATTATTTTATTTATCTGAACATCAAACTAAGCGGATAAGTTAATGGCAACATGCAGAACAGTGGAGAACATGAAAAGGGCTGAGGTGATGGTACTTACACAAGAGAAGCAGGATTCCTAGCAGTAGTGCCAGAACTCCACCTCCTCCCAGTCCAATGCCTTTGCTGGTCTGTCTCTCAGTCAGCACAGCTACCTGAAGCTTTTGAACCTCGCAGGACTTTCCCTGCTGGTCTTGCACCTCCAGTCCCACTGTGTAGTGTCCCGGCCACAGGATCTCCTGGCTGCGCAAGATGATTGTTGTTCCTGGAAAAAGAATTCATCAGAGAAAGAAGTATGAGGTATTAAATTAAGCATTTACATTATGTAAGTGTTACAGCATTAATGTTAAACTGTATTGAAAGAGTGTTCAACTTAACCATTGAGACGCTCGACTCTCCAGTTCTCTTTTGTGCTCTTGGTAATCATTCTGAATTCAAAAGGATCTGCATTGGGGTATTTATCCTCATCCTTGGCTGTGACGTACACTACGCTGTCACCGTAGCTCAGTGTTTGGACTGAGCTGGTCAGAATCGGACAGTGGTCGTTAAAATCATGCACCTGAATTGCAAGAGTTCCTGTCGCAGTTTTGGGTGAAAAATCTACAGAAATGTTTGAGACATTAGAATAATTACGATATTATATTACTACAGCTGATACATCTGTACAGGGTTTTATAATGTAACACATGGTACTAAAGTACTAATACTTTATACACTGAGGTTATAATGTTTCATTCACTCCATATTGGAAAAAACAGAATTGCACCATCTGACTGGGAAAACAGTACACATTGGGAAACACATTGGATATTTTTTCAGCATTAATCCCTGGTTTCTCTGACTAAACCAAGAAGTGAGACAACTGATTCATAAACATGTCATGTGTCCTAGGAAATGGAGTCTTTAAATGGGAATTTTAGTTTATATATAAAAACACACATACATGCTATTGCTAACTAATGTTAGATGTTAGAAGGAAAACTACCTCCATAGCAATTTATACAGGGACTTCTATCTAGATGCTCCACATAATGAAAGTCTAATGGATTTGAAAAAGTGTTGTTTTTTTTTAATGAACAAAAATGTATAATTGTTGATATTGTGAAGTTATCTGCATATAGAAGGAGTCTCCAGTGTCAGTGCTTTGTAACAGTCAGACATAAAGCTGTAACTGTACATTTTCTGAAACTCTTCAGGATAGAGGGCTTTCCTTGTAACAGGCTCCATTTTGTCTTATTATCTTCAAAGAAAGTAAGGGAACAACTGTTTATTGCTGCTATAACATAAGTGATAAAATGAACTAACTTTTTCTGTGGACATTCCACAATATAAAATATATATAAAGGGATAAAAATGTATATAAACGAATAAAAAGTATGACGTTTAATAAATATGAAAATAATCAACTTCAGGGTGGTAATAGTAACTCTGCACTATAGCACCCTGTCATTAATTATTATCCTATAACAGTATTTAATTCCTTACATATTTCAAACATAGTCACAGTTGCCTGATCCAGTCATCTATATCACGGGGCTGCATGTTACACATTCTGTAAGACCAGTCACATGGCTACTCCTATCTTTGGCTAACTTACCACTGGTGATGCATAAGATTTTGGCGTAGTATGTTCCATTGATCAGGAACTTGGACTCGCGGTCTGGATATCTGTTGAATCTGATCTCGGCTGTTTGCTCATTAATGCTCACCCAGTTGTCAACATCATCTCCTTTAACATACCTACAACTATAAAATAATGATATCGGTTTTTAGCCTTGGCAACAATTTCAGCCCTTAGCCCCAACTTTAAACAAAGATATAATATATTTTCATATAAGCCCAAAGTTACTTCCAGTAAGAGGAATGAAACATTATGATATTATAGAAAAATAATTAAATTCCTATAACCTATTTCCTATAATAGCCACCCACAAGTGTTTTATTCCTTATATGGCCACCATATCCTACAGATAATTTCCAGTCATGTCATTCACAATATCACAACTTCCTCCACGAGATGAGTGTAAGGTGGCTGCAAGAATTAACACTGCTTAAAATAAACAAAATGTGTTTATGTGATTCAACATGAAAATACCTTACCAAAAGCTATTTTAATAAATTATTTAATATGTAAACCACTATAATATGCAAAGTTTTCTAATTCTCTTCTCTCATCTATTAAAATATTAATGGATTCTATTCTTCTCCTTAGCCACTGTTGTATAAGCGAACTAAATCCATTATGTACAGTTCAGGTCAAAATGCCCTTCTTTTAAATGAAAGCTTTAAAAGAGTGGCCCAAAAACATGCTTGGAGGCAGATTGGCTATTCTAAATTGTGACTGAGAGTGTGAATGTGTGTGTGCATAGTGCCCTGTGATGGACTGGCATCTCATTCAGGGATAGGCTCCAGATCCAGTGTGACTCTGACTAGGATAAAACACTTTTGGAAGATAATAAATGAATTAATTTTAACCATTATTGTGCAGGCTTAACTAAATTTAACAATGCTATAATGTCTAATGAGATACATCCATTGATAAGTAATGAGCTGAAACATTAATAAAGAGAAAATCAGCTCCCACCTGAACCTCTGAGTGGGAATTTATAAGTTGGAATTTTCTGATAGCCTTGATTTTTCTGGACAAACCCAGAATTGAGACAAGTGTCTACATAAACATGTAATGTGTCAAACAAAAGAAGAAAACGAAGAAGCCTTTATTTGTCACATATACATTATAGTACAGTAATGTACAATACAGACCTACTGATCAGTAACCTAGAGCCTTTAACCATTGAACCACCACTGTCCATAAATAAATTGACTATGTTCCAGCAAGGAAATTAAGTCTTTAAATTTTCATTGATAAATTCCATCACTCGCTTCAGTTCTATTGGAGATCAGTAAAGGATATGTTACTGTTAAACATAATGCTTATGGTAGTTAATGTTAAAAAAATTACCTCCATTCTTATCTATTAAACACTTGCAAGGCTGGAATTTTAGTTTATATTTCTCACCTGGCGGTTAACAGTGTATCACTGTCCGTGGCTGTGTAGGTGGTGATGACCTTCTTCAGGTCAATAGTTTTGTGGTCTTCAGAAATGGAGATAACTTTCACGGTGGGGTGGAAATGAGGGGCTTCGGGCACGTTCACCACTTTGATATTAATGGGATATGTTATGGGCTTGTCAGTCACCACTGACTTGTGATAAGTTGCCTTGTTCCTGACCAACACTGTCAGATTGACCTCGTTCAACCCCTCATAGTTCAGCTCCTTTAATAGTTAAGACAATAATAAAGAAATCAGATAATAAACAATATTAAGGGTTTATGTAGAAAGAGTAGAAAGTAAATAAATGTTACAGGAATTAGCTGAGAATGTGATTATAAATTTTAGTCATTATGATAATGATAATAAAATATGATCACATTCTACAGTATCATAGTATTAAGCAACTTTTTACAAACTCACAAGCAAGTAGTGAGAATTCAAAGATTTTGATTTTTATGAAATATGAACATCACTCATACATGCATATATTTTGATATATTACACTGGCTTTATCCTTTGTACATAATGTTTCCACACATTGTTAATTATGAGTGTAGGTGTTGCACAAAAGTGCAAAAGTCTACGTTATAAACCAAAAATCATGATGAAATTTGGAGAATTTTGAATTGTCATGCAGAATTTTTGAATTTGCACCAGAATTTTGGTGCATATTCTCAGCATGTTCTATTAGGACAAGTGGCATAAAAGTACAGAGATGATGAGATTAATGGGGGAAAAGGGGATTGGCATCATCTTTTGGATTTCAATTTCATCACAGTTCTTGCCATTTTGCTACTAATATACAGCTTTTGGCTAACATTAGTATCACAGGAAGTGATAATAACGCAGGCTAAAATTTAGGTCACGACGGCAGAGATTACATTTCATTCTTATTCATTAGCTTGCAAGAACAACTGCTAATCAAGCAAAAATTGGAGGTTTTGGCTAATTCATACCAAATCACAATGTGAATAGGCCTAGATCCATGGTTTTTAAAGTGGAGTCCATGAGGAATAGCCAAGGGGTCTGTAATTTCTCTTTTTTATTTAGTTACAGTGGTGGGAATCTCAACCCACTATTCTTGAATTATTTATATTTATTATTGAGTTTTTATAGTTAATAACCTGTTTTACTGGTCACTTGAATGTGTTTAATACAACTGAATTAAGCAAGTAGGTTTAATAAATAGAATAAAGAGCTAACATATTATTGTACATATTTAAATAATGAGCCTAATATTTAGAATATATTCAAGGTTTTTATGCTATAAACATTCAATTTAATCCAGGGACATTTATTTTAGTCTGTACATGATATACATAAGATCTCCACTATTTCTAGAGTCAGACTCACTCTGGACTGTCGTGTGAAATAAAGCCTTCCAGCATGATCATTCGAGTGTTGGAATCAGTTGTGCCACCTGTGTAAATTAGCTATCTTACCTTAGTGACTATCAGGATGCCCTCGTTAGTTTTGGGGTCGGTGGTGATTTTGAAGTGACCGGCCTCATTTCCAGAAATGATGGTGAACACAGCCTCCCAGTTCTCAGTGTGGGGCTTATCCTTGTCTATGACCTTAAGCCGGACTGCTTCCACATTCTTGATATTCTCTTCCACACTACTCTCGTACTACAAACACCACACACACATGGTGAGAAGAAGAATTCAGCCACTTGTCAGATTTTTTGTGCTCTGTTTTGATAGTCTGATTGCAGAGATTGGTGCAGTTTGCAACCCAGTCCCACAGAAAAAAATTGCAATTTTTTAGCAGCACCTTCTATACGCTGAATTTCAACATTATGGCACAAGTGTACATTGCATAATGACATATCAAACTTTCACTTAAATTCACTCGAACATAGTTTAACCAAGCTAACCTTCACCAGTATGCCAATTGAACAAGATCAATATGTAATAAATAATTTTAACATATTGAGCATTTTTCACTTCATGCGTAAAGTTTTTGCTTTTCACGACATATGATTATTAGCCATACCAGGCTCATGAAACTTTTCCTCTTCACTGCAAACACAAAAAGGCTTGCAGGTCACATGTAAAAACTATCTGCCTTTTGGAAATAGCTGTACTGTGTTACTGTATGATATGAAGTAGTCAACGGATCAAATGAATTATTGCATATAGATCTTCTTCCAATAGCATAGTGGTGGGGATTAGCTTGGTTGAAATACGTATCATACAGAGCTTCCGAGTGAAGGTTTGATACCTTGCTATGTAACGTATGCTTGTGTCAGAATGTTGATATTCAATGTACAGAAGGTGCTGCAAATAAGCTGCATGTGAATGTCTTTTTTTCTGTGACACTGGGTTGGATTGGTAACACTGTGTTTAGACATATCATTGTTTTTACTGCAAATAAACTGCAAATAATAATTTCATTATGAGAAAAATGACATTAGGTATTCATAATAACAAATGAATCCATAGCAAAACACTCACAGAGTCCTTCTCTAATATCGGGATGTTATCATTGACATCAAGTATGTTGATGGTCACAGTCCCTGTTCCTGTCAGTGGTTTGTTTTGGGGATCAGAATTGACTCCGTCCATGTCTGTACCCATGATTATCAGTTTGTAAGTTTCTTGGCTCTTTGCAAGAACAGAAAAGTTGAAAATAGTCTTATAAATATTAACAATCTAAAAATTATCATTTTGAATTCAGTAAAAACTATCAGTAGATCAGTAGCATGCCTCATACAGCCGTGAGGAAGCAGCTCCCAGTGTGTATACTGTGAAAACCCTGTGATGATGAAGTACATTTTTAAGGATTATAACCCCTTTAGGAGAGCTTGGACTACACCAGCTGAGTGACTCATTTTAACATTACTATTGTTTAAAGATTGTCTAAAGCATTTCCAGTGGTTGTGTGACATATTTGAGTAATGTACACTGGGTATTTTTAGTGCTAGGTGAAAGAAGCCTGAAAGATGTTTCATTATTTAAAAATATAAATAATGATAAAAAATACTAGCAAACAGCAATGTCTAGAAGGTGGTCATCTTTTGAGGTCACCAATTGTCCAAACCTACAATTATACACAACCTGGAAGGCATGCCAGAAGCCAGAAACTAAAATTAACTACAAATGTTTGCACCTGGAGTTCGCTACTGGAACAGGGTTCTACGGTCAGATAAGACAAAAAAAGAGGTGAAGGTTGGCTTGATGTAAATAATGAAAAACGGTTATACCGAAAAGAACGTAATCCCTACTGGTGATGTAGTGGGACTCCTCCCCCAACCCCCAAAGGCACTGGGAGCCATGAAATTTTGAAATAAAAATTGGCCTGCCACTGCCATGAACTGGGTCATGGTTGAATGGTTGAATTGTCTAGCAAGACAATGATCTAAACATTTTTCACCTTCTAAATCCACACAAAATTGTTTCAGTAACTGCAGAATCAAACATTTGACATGGTCATTCCAGTCCCCTGATATAAACCCCAGTGAAACCTGTGGTGTGAGCTGAAGGGGAGAAACCACAAGAACAACCAGAACCTTGGAGGATGTCGAGAGATTCTATATTGACCAGTGTCTGAGATTCCTCACTCTGTGTTCTCCAATATGAGCGTGCTTTATAGGAGGAGAATCAGTGCTGTTATTTTAGCAAAGGGAGGTTGCACAAAGTACTAAATGCAGGGGAGCCAGTAAATTTAATATGCATGGATTTGTTAAAAATATTGTATATTTTTATAAGAGTTTTTTCTTTTTCCTAGAATAAAACTGCTTCAAAGGTTTAAGGTTGGATTTCCCTCATATTGTTAGTATGAGATTAAACTAAAGACCTACACAGACTTTTTTCTCTTTTTGTCCCATCTTTACCAAGAGTGTCCTTAATTCTCAAACTATATAAGAAAGCCTTGAATAATAAAGCTCAGATTGTATGAAGCTCAGATTCTAAACTTCTCTAACTAAATTGTCTTGTATTTTACGTCTTACCTTTACACCAGACAGGTTTCTTTCTGGAATGACTCACTTTCAACAAGGCTGTTGATGAACTTACAATAGTGATTATGACTTCTGCCTTTTTGTGACTGATGCTCTCACCTCTCGGTCCAGAGTGTTCATTCTGACTTTGATTTGACCAGATGATCGCTCGATTTTGAACATCATCTCTCCAGCTGGCTCCTGCTGTATAATTCTGTAGGCAATTTTTGAATACAGTGTGTCTTGCTCATCTCCATCGAAAGCTTTGATTTCAATTACGTGGGTGTCTAGGAGAAAAAGTATTAACAATCAAACTGAAGCATACGAGATTCATTCATTGGACTACCTTGTGGACCATATTCCACTTTTTCCAAAGAAAATGAAAATATAAAATATGATGTTGCAAAAACTGAACTTGTGATAAATGACATCAAAATATTTTCCTTTTTTTTTTTTTTTTTTTTTTTTTTTTTTAACATTTATCGCAGGAGTCTCCAGTGTCAGCACTTTGTAACAGTCAGTAAATCCAATACTGGGAATTCTTCAGGACAGAGGACTGCACTTTCTGGTATTTGGTAAAATGACATAAATTTTTTTGTCTTGTTTATTGCAAGAGAGAAAAAATAGACTGATGAGGGAAGGCTGATGTTTATGGTTGTTATAATATAACTGATAACAGGAACTAACAGGTCTTGCAGATGTTCCACAAGATTAAATGTATAAATGTTTAAAAAGTATTACATGTTGTTATTACATAAAAAATGTAATTGTTGGCAAATTGCTGTGGTACAAGAGGAATAAAATATTATGGGATGTGCTGTTATAGGGAAATAATTAACTTGGAGGTGGTACTAGTAAATCTACTTCATGTTGGTCCACATCGCACAACCCCATTGTTATGTTTCTATAATAGCACACCTCATATTATTCCTTATTTATTGTGCAAATTCAAAAATCCAAAATTCAAAGAAAACTACAAACCAAAATAAAAAAGCACTATAATAAAATGAAAAAAAAAGAAGAAAAGTCCATGTACCTTTGTCACTGAGCTCTTCAACAGAGCCATTCACCCGAACATTAAACACAGGGACCCAGTCATTCTTGTCTAGAACTATGATTTTCAACTCGATGTCCTTTTCAGCAAGTGATCCATTTCTTAGCATAGCTCTCCCTTTGAGCTAAATGAAAACACATAGCATTCATATAAATGCTTAATACTTGCTAGAATTCTTGCGTATATATAGCATTCTATAAAGCATATGATCTTGATGATTCAATATCTGTCTAAACTGCTTCAAACAATGTGTATTCAGTTCGTATTTTTGAGCAAATTCTAATACTGTACAATGTAAGACATTCAGGCCTCTGTCAGACATGTGTTATAGGTGATTTCTAAAGAATAACTGTGGAAATCATGCAAATTAGGGTGAGGGGAAAAAAAATTTAACTTAGATTTTGTGAGCAGCACTCACTCTGTAGTAATTTGATTCAATTTTACGAAACTGATTCTTTTAAATTATATTTGACCAAATCTGCTATGACCAACTTTAAAATTTTGCCACAACTGTATGACATAAAATTCTAGCTTGGGTATGTGGATATAAATGCTTACAGTAGCCATGCACAGCATAGTTGCATGCATTATTTGTACTTATTGGTTGTTTAATCATTTTTAAGGCCTATCTATCAAGTGTGTAGCTTAAAAACATCCAGTGCACATCCTTATCACTTTGGAAGTGTATTGCATTATATTCTTCTAGTGGGTGACGTGGTAGTATCATTCCCACTTCGTAGCTGCAGGGTCTGGTGTTATTCTGAGTTCAGATTACTGTCTGTGTGGACTTTTGCATGCTATCCCTGTGGCTGTGTGGCTTTCCTCTAGGTTCTCCATTTCCTCCTCTCCCAAAAACACGCTGGTAGGTGGATTGGCTACTGTAAGTTGTCCATATATAAGAATGTGTATTTTTTTTTTTGGCAAAATATCATAAATGGGTTTCTGCAAAATTAATACCTGCCACTCAGTTGTATTAATTTGCACATGCAACCACTGTTCCAGAAGTGGCTTTTCTGGCTGTAGTAAATCACAGTGCAAATGCAGATTGAATGCAATTTGATAAAATGAAAAGAAAACCAGAGTCCTTCTGTTCAAAGTGAACCACAGACACAACATTTAGTCACACATGCTTTTCTTAAATAATTAAAGACCACTTAGGTCTGGTTAAAAAAAAAAAAAAAAAGTAAAAAACTCAAAATGACGTGAGTGTGAAGATCTATGCTGCTTCCAAAAAATGTTTTAGGTATTTAACGGATATATGCTCAATAACTCTAAAACAAGTAGCACTATAAATAATGTCAACTCCAGTCTAATGATAATTTTTAATAAAATGTGTTCTGTGAATGGAAAGTTCAGAAATAAATGATCTATGATGTTGACGAATATTGAAAATATTGCCCATATTTAAATAATGATATTTAATATTTGAATTTTTGAATATTGAAAATATTGCCCATATTTAAATAATGATATTTAATATTTGAATTTTTGAATATTTGAACAGGTCTGTGGATTATTTTTTGTACATTTATATGGGTCCTTGGCTGCTGTTCGAGAAGCCCTGCAATAGTGGACAAATTGATGCAAGACATTTGCCTGTCAATGAGTCAAACAAAATAAAAAACACTTTTTTTCTTTATAGTAGACATACTTCATCCTTGTACAGATCTGTTAATTTTGGTTTTGCTATGAAAGGTTTCTGATAGTGAAGAAAAATGTTCATTTATATTAAAATTAAGCTGCTTATTAGTATATTCATTCATTCATTCACCTATCTACAGTAACTGCTTTATCCTGGTGAGGTTTGCACTAGATCCAGAGTCTATCCCAGAAAGACAGAGTGCAGGGCGTGAATACGTATATATCACAAACCATCTTATTCACATTTAGGGGAAACTTAGAGTAGCCAATCAACCTAACAGCATGTTTTTGGACAGTGGGACGAAGCCTGGGAACCTGCTGGGAACACGGACATGGGGAGAACCTGTGAAACTCCACACAGACAGTAATCCAAGCTCAGGATTAAACCGAGGACCCTGAAGTGGCCGTGCTACCCATTGCACCATTACGCTGCCCTATTATTACAATAAATTACTAAATATCATTTTACTAAACATTTGAATTACTTTTAGTAATTCAGTAAACATCACTGTCATCACTATAATTACAGAAAATGTGATGTGGCTCACAGCCATGCAGACGATACACTCACGTCATAACTAGCGGTTTTCTCTCTGTCCAAGATGCCATGAATCCTGACGTAGCCATTCTTTGCACCTACGCTGAATAATCCCTCGTCCGCTGCAGGTCCTATTAGAGAATATACAATATCCGTCCTGGTCTCTTCATCTGATCGGATCTGAAATCAAACACATAAAATTTCATATACATGGGCGTTGTTACTTGTTGTAGGTGTCCAAGCATTTTACTGACTTGTTCTTGTAACTGTGTAACTGTATTTGTAACACAGTGCTGTTGAACTATTAATTCTGATTGGGCAGAAGGTATTGATTAATTTTCTATAGCAACAGGACTGCAGGCTGCAAGAGAAATCACAGGTTTATATTAACGTTCTAAGACATTATAGTTTCTACTGCAACATCACAATCAAAACCTAATAATTAATATATTTTAAAAAATTGTTTTTGTTTAACAAAGAAAAATGTTCATATGGTGAAGCTTCCTGTTGTGAAATTAACATTTATGGAAAGAGTCTCCAGGGTCACTTTGTAACATTCTCTGTAATTAATTAAGTTTTCTGCCATGGGAAAAGACATCTCATTTTAGTGGAAAGATATCTTGTAATTGCCCGTTATAAGCACTCCCACTAAATTTCATCTGAATTGGCGTCTATGCATTTAGCAAGTATGACTGAACCCAGGTTTACATAAGACCAAGAAAACTTTTTAGTAGAAAACAAACAAAAATTTAACCCAATACAGTTACTACAGCCCAAATTTAATAGTTCAATAATTTAGTTCAATGAGAATGTCTTTGGTCTTTGTGACGACCCTCATGACGACCCTTTTTTCCTCATGTAACTCTACAAAAATGCTCCATTGAAACAGTTTCAGTTTACCTCATTAACTTTTGCCAGCATATGCAAAAGTTAAGAGAAGAAGTTCTGTGACAAGAATGGCAAACTAAATACTAAAACACTATAACTGATCTTTAAAATAAAACTATTGTGTCCAAATAGTTTTTTTGTCTAATTTTGAACAATATATCTATAATTTGTATATTTTACATATAAAATAAAACTTATGTTAAATGTTTACCATCCCAGATTATCCTGTGGTGTGGGATGTTAAATTCAATCTTAACACTTCTGATCTAATACATAGTCTAGTCATTACATGAAACTGTAAATATCAGCATCTAATAGCGTGTGGGAACATGCTGAATGTCTTTTGGAAAAACACAGTCTTAACATCATACTTGAAAGATAGTGTAGACAACCAATGAGAGACAAGCTGACTTGTCCTCCCCGATGTTTGCTTGATTCCTGAGAAATTCTGACGGAACATGATTCATGACTCGATATAATCTGTCGTTTTATTCTAACTATTCTTGTAGTGTGAAGGGTTTGATGAGTGAGAGATTCGGGACATTCAGCTCATTCAGGACAACTGTGAACTCTATTTGTGTGTTAATCTTTTAGTGTTAATCTTTTAGTGTGTCCCATGCATGAGCTCTTATCTTTGGCCTGGTCTAATGTGAAAGTCAGTGATGCATACACACAGTACTGAAAACAATGCAAAGTGAAACTAAACTAGACTAGACAATATTTGTAATGGGAACTAGGGCTCACGATATCTGTGACAAACTAATATGGCGCAGTAACTTCTTGACAATTAATCAGTGTAGCAAATACTTTTAATACTCAAACTTACAAAGCCTAATGTTAAATGAGTGCAGTAACACATTGATGTTAAAAACAGAGACTTATTATAAACACAAACACTATACACTATAATGTAGAATTATGTATTAATGCCATTTAAGGTAAAAAACTTCCTTGCCAACAAACAAGACTAGTATCAATTTATATCTACTTAAATAAATAAAACCACAGAAATGTCTTCAAGTATCTTGAAGCAATATTTTTTTTTTGTCATTTGGCATCAACCATTCTGATTCTAAACGGAGTGATGGTATCGTGATGAACCTGATTTCAACCTCCTTGATGTCCTTGTGCTCGGCTATTCTTCACAGCAAGTCGATTAAATGTAAATAAACTGTAAATAAACGAGTAGACTATGGTTTGAACAGTCAGTTGGACCTGTGCTTTGCATGAATAATAACAAAACAAGGAAGTAACCAGATGATTATAGTGTACATACACACAAGGTCAAATCCTTGTTAATGGCTTCAAATGTTTGGTAACATTTAAACAATTACCAGAAATTCTGAAAAATGGGTAAAATTCCACTTTAAATAAAATTATTGCCGTCTCAATTTTTTTTTTTTATATTTGAATCTTACTTTGAAAATCCTAATCTAGTGTCTATTCTGAGTCTGCGAGTCCAAAAGGAGGAACTACAGTAATCATAAGAGCATTTTTTTTAAAAGCTACAGAGTACTTTTCTTGTGCCTGTAAACCATTTATTGTAAGAATTGCAATACAACCTGTATGCACTTTAATTTTTCCCTTAATACGTAATTTTACCTGAAATGACCTTAATGAGAGGTAAAAGTGTAATGATGTTATGTAATAATTATCCATACTGGTAATATCTTATAAATACCATATAAATACTCACTTTTGCAATAAATTCATTTCTGGTATAATCCACATTCTCGTACAGCTTATTCGGAGGGACGATCCATTCTCTTTTCTGTCGATGGAGCGTTCGCAGCTCTCCTTTATCAGCTTCAACCCAGATTACCTGTTCATGCACAAATCCAATCACACTTTCATAATCATATCCATAAACAGAAATCATACTTATACAGTTCAATGTCATGGTTCTCAAGAAACACAGCCAGGAGTTCTGGGATTTCTTTTAAATTAAAGTTACAATGACGCATTTAACCACTAACTAATAGCTATTATTTACTTACTACGGTTAATACAATTACAATTGTTAACAATTCATGTGCTTAAAGCAGATTTTCTCAACAGTTGCCATGCAGATACTACACAAACATACAATAACCAATGGAACAAACACATACAGAAATATTAAAAAAACAAACTAACAAACAAATAACCAAACAAAAATATATAAATATTTTTAAAAATATGCAAAATTAAATATAATATTAAAAAACTGTAAATAAATCAATCAATAAATAAAAACGGGAGAATAAATGTTATGCTCTCATGGTTGCCGGGGAATTCCGGCCAAGCCTTTACCTGAAAGAAAAAGAGTTTTACGTGATTGCAACATTACAATGACAATGATGACAACCATGAGAAATAAAATCTTTTAAAATCCCTTTTTGTCCTCAGAGTCAAGTGAAATACCTACAGTAGTACAAAACGTGGTCATTAAAATACAGAAAGTCAGAAATGTCGCCATCAAAACAGTAATCCACAAAAGCAGCAGGATGTGTGAGTGTGAGTGTTGGTGTGTGTGTGTGAGTGCTGCAGCTGGAGCTCTCTGCTTTGCGTCCTGAATGTGGGCGGAGCGTGAGTGCAGCTTCATCACACCATTATTCACTGAAAGGGAGGGAGTCACACTGGTGTAGCTATCTGCTTAGAGTTTTTCAATCCTGCTGTTACAGTACTCTACAATGCATGTTAGTGTCTTCCCTTAAAGAAAAATCATTTACATTTTTCCCCTACATTTTTTATGTGATTATGTACAGTAAGTAATATGAGATCACGTGAAAAACATGTGAAAGTGCATTTTTTTAGCAACAGAAAAAATGGAACAGTGGGTGGGCCTGAGTAAAACTGAGTGGGCAAGGGTTTGAAAAAAAAATCTTAAATGCCAGCAGTCACTGAATGCACTGAGTTGTGCCGAATACTATACATCATCTAAATCCAGCAGCTGAACACATCACACCTAACAGAAAATCACAAAATGAAGCATCTGGTTGCAGAAAATAGGCTGATAATATTAAATACTGCTGTTTTACAAGTGCTTTTGACATTCCAGTAAGCCAATTCGAGTGTAATTTCCTAAAACTTTTCTTACTAACTCTTACTAGCTACAGCTTAACTGTTAATGTTTGCAGACCTATCAATTCAAATGCATTTTTACAAACCCGATTCCAAAAAAGTTGGGACACTGTACAAATTGTGAATAAAAACAGAATGCAATGATGTGGAAGTTTCAAATTTCAATATTTTATTCAGAATACAACAGATATGACATTTCAAATGTTTAAACTGAGAAAATGTATCATTTTAAGGGAAAAATAAGTTGATTTTAAATTTCAATCAACACATCAACTGATCAACACATCTCAAAAAAGTTGGGACAAGGCCATGTTTACCACTGTGTGGAATCCCCTCTTCTTTTTATAACAGTCTGCAAACGTCTGGGGACTGAGGAGACAAGTTGCTCAAGTTTAGGAATAGGAATGTTGTCCCATTCTTGTCTAATACAGGCTTCTAGTTGCTCAACTGTCTTAGGTCTTCTTTGTCGCATCTTCCTCTTTATGATGCGACAAATGTTTTCTTTGGGTGAAAGATCTGGACTGCAGGCTGGCCATTTCAGTACCCGGATCCTTCTTCTACGCAGCCATGATGTTGTATTTGATGCAGTATGTGGTCTGGCATTGTCATGTTGGAAAATGCAAGGTCTTCCCTGAAAGAGACGACGTCTGGATGGGAGCATATGTTGTTCTAGAACTTGGATATAACCTTTCAGCATTGATGGTGCCTTTCCAGATGTGTAAGCTGCCCATGCCACACGCACTCATGCAACCCCATACCATCAGAGATGCAGGCTTCTGAACTGAGCGCTGATAACAACTTGGGTTGTCCTTGTCCTCTTTAGTCTGGATGACATGGCGTCCCAGTTTTCCGAAAAGAACTTCAAATTTTGATTCGTCTGACCACAGAACAGTTTTCCACTTTGTCACAGTCTATTTTAAATGAGCCATTTTAAATGAGCCATGTTTAGTTATGGCTTCTTTTTTTGACCTATAGAGGTTTAGCCGGCAACGGCGAATGGCACGGTGGATTGTGTTCACCGACAATGTTTTCTGGAAGTATTCCTGAGCCCATGTTGTGATTTCCATTACAGTAGCATTCCTGTATGTGATGCAGTGCCGTCTAAGGGCCCGAAGATCACGGGCATCCAGTATGGTTTTCCGGCCTTGACCCTTACGCACAGAGATTGTTCCAGATTCTCTGAATCTTTGGATGATATTATGCACTGTAGATGATGATAACTTCAAACTCCTTGCAATTTTTCTCTGAGAAACTCCTTTCTGATATTGCTCCACTATTTTTCGCCGCAGCATTGGGAGAATTGGTGATGATCTGCCCATCTTGACTTCTGAGAGACACTGCCACTCTGAGAGGCTCTTTTTATACCCAATCATGTTGCCAATTGACCTAATTGGTCCTCCAGCTGTTCCTTATATGTACATTTAACTTTTCCGGCCTCTTATTGCTACCCGTCCCAACTTTTTTGGAATGTGTAGCTCTCATGAAATCCAAAATGAGCCAATATTTGGCAAGACATTTCAAAATGTCTCACTTTCAACATTTGATATGTTATCTATATTCTATTGTGAATAAAATATAAGTTTATGAGATTTGTAAATTATTGCATTCCTTTTTTATTCACAATTTGTACAGTGTCCCAACTTTTTTGGAATCGGGTTTGTAAAAAAAAAAAATTAATTCAAATGTAAAGTTTCCCATAGGTTATATAGAATTAGGATGTTAAACTGTGAGGGAAGACGCTGGTTACTGGTGTAACCGTGGTTCTATGAATGGTGGAAGACCACCAGAGATGGTTAAACATAGTGGAAAAGGGTCATGTGCTCACAGACGATACAAGAATCTTGTACTGATTCAGTCACACGTGACTTTGGCAAATGATGTATCGGAGCCCATATAAGATTCCGATTATGTCATGGTCTGTTGCTGCAGTCATTCTCATCAGTCTGAGTGACCAGAGACTCTGGTGGTCTTCCACCATTCACAGAACCACGGTTACACCAGTAATCAGCATTCTATTTCATATTTCCAGACTGCCAGAGATGGTTAAACATAGTGGAAGATGTATACCACCAAATCATGAGGACTGAACTCTAAACATTGTCTGTAAATACAGCAAAGCTAACTGAAGGTAGGGAGGCAACGTTCAGCCTGTAAAATCTCATAAATGTGGAAGGTGATACCCATGTGGCTGCTGCACATATGTCTGATAGGGAAATACCACGTAGAGCCGCCCAAAAAGTGGCAACAGCATGAGTGGAATGGCACTTCACGGACGTTGGAACTGGGCGACCTACCAAGCGGTAAGCATTGGAAATGGTGTCTACCACCCAATGAGATAGCCGCTGCTTAGACAAGGATGCACCTCTCCGTCAGGGACCAAAACAGACGAACTACTGGTCCGTGGTGTGCCATGATGCCGTTGTTGAGATGTACTGCTGCAACGCTCGTACTGGACACAGTGATGGATTAGCAGCAGTCAGCAGGGCAAAACGCTGCAAGGTGAATAGGCTTGTTAGCGAACTGTGTTGATAACACCTTGGGCTGAAAATGGGTTTGGCCAAAGCATAACGTGATTATCCTCAGGTCCCCATCTAAGGCATTGTGGACTCACTGAGAGGGCCTGCAACTCACTGACCCTCTTGGCTGAGGAAGGAAGGCAGGGCCAAGAGGAAGGCAGTATTCATAGAAAGATACTTAATATGAGCTTGTTCTAGGGGCTCATAAGGCGCTGAACACAATCTATCAAGTATCACCCGCAGACTGGCGGGTTAAGGCAGGCAGCTCCTCTACGAAATGCCACTATAAGCCTATCCGCGCCGATTGATGCCCCCACAGGATCCCTGCGGGCTGATATAGCTGCCGCAAAGACCTTTAGTGTGGCTGGGCTTTGCCCTATGTCCAGCAAGTGTTGTAAATAGTCCAATATCAAACTAATAGGGCAATCAAATGGATTAAGAGCTTGAGCTTTACACCAGGAAGTAAACAGCTTCCATTTATTGGCATATGCAATACACATTGAAGGGGCCCTGGCATTCAAGACAGTCTTCTTGACTCCAGCTGAACATTCTGAAAGCATCTGCTCAGTCCCAGGGGCCAGACACACAACTTCAACCTCTCTGGGAATGGGTGCCATAGCTTCCCATCTATCTGAGACAGTAGATCTCTCTGAAACGGCAACGGTGGAGGTTGGGGAAGTTGTAAAGGTTAACAGGCGACTAAACCATAGCATCATTGGACACTGGGGAGCTATTAGTTTTAGCCTATGTTGTCTCGCCTGCACACATCTCAGGACCAGCCAGATAAGTGGAAGAGGATTATAAGAATATAGCAGAAGATCTGGCCACTCGTGGGCTAGGGCATCCTGACCTGATGCCCCCTGCTCCTGCTCTATTGAAAACCACATGGGACAATGTGTTGTCGTACTGGCAAAGAGGTCCACTGATGCCGTCCCATATCTCTTCCATATCAATTGAACCACTTCCCTGTGGAGACACCAATCTCTGACAATACTCATATCAGTTGGAGACATGACCGAGACCTTGCTCTACCTTGGTGACTGATGAGAAACACTACTGTGGTACTGTCTGTTCAGACCAATACATGTCTCCCTGACAGTTCCTGCCTGAAATGTCTCTTGCTGACCACCTCCTAGGTGTCCTGGTGCACAGCAGCCAGTCATCTAGATATGGCAGAATCAACAGGCCATCCTGCTGCAATAGTTCCAGGGCTATCTGAAAATTCTGTGCTGGGACATCGAAGATTCCATTTGAGGGCCTCATCAGGGGACACTACCAAGGAAGACATACATGTCTCCACTGGAAGCATGTTACCAAGACCCATCTCCTACGCCGCAAACGTATGCACCACCCGGTCCGGTCTAGCTGCAGGAGCTGAATGAAAGGCAGAAGCAACTACATCCATAAAGTTGGGGCAAACCAGCATCAAAAAATCCTCTGGCTGGGAAACTGAACAGTGCAGAAGGTTTGAAGGACCCAAAACTGGGGAAAGTGGGTCCAGATTCAATCTGGCTAGTGCCATCTTCAGTGTATCTTGCAATGAAAAAAACTACTGGTGGCTCAGCACCATGGAGGTCCGAGCCCTCATCACTATGGGACCGCTGAGACTGGGACAATGGAGATGATGTGTCCTCTGATAAGGAATAATGACCTTGTTCAGGCTCAACCAAGGAATCAGAAGCAGCCAGTGAGACAGATCATCTTGAGAGATGCTAACTGATGGTTCATGGTGAGGTAATGGAGGAGCAGGCATTCCTGCCTCCCTACCCTCATCAACTTCCTTACCGGAGACATGAGCAGAACCTGCCTGTAAAGTCTGGAGGTTCTGGACTGTACTTGTAAGCTCAGCCACCTGGTGAGCTAGGAGAGCTGAAGATACATGCTTCTTCTTTGGAGGTCCCTCAGCCCTTCCTGCTGAGTGCTTGCTTCTGCAGGGTCGAGTTGAGAAAGCAGTTTGAGGGGAAACACCCTGAAATTCAGGGTTCAACCCTGCTAGTCGTTGTTGTCTCACTTCTATCGGCATAACGCTACACTCACTAGAAGGATCTGTTAGAGCCTCCCTGAGGTGGTCAATACCCAAACAGGTAGGACACTGGGTGTGATCATCCATCAAAACCATGGGCCCAGAGCAGACAGAGCATGCTGCAATAGACTTAATAATAAACTGAGGCCCTTGGTCAGCCAATGAGCAGCCAATGAGCTCTATACTACTCACCTGAATATCACTGGACCTCCCACTGACATGACATCCTGGATAACCAATGCGCCCTTAAGTCTGATAAAATCCGTACTTAAACCCCCGCAGGGATCGTGATGTATCAGTTCCAAAGTTTTACAGTTTAAAAGGTTTTAAAGGTTTCAAGACACAGTTGTAGCAGGGTGCTAATGCCAGCCCAAACAAACTGTGCGCACTCAAACGAGATCTCTCTGTGAGAATGACAAAGAGACAGACCATGCCGTAAACGGAAGCATAAATGGACTCTGATATGTCATTGGTCAAAGTCATGTGTGACTGAATCAGCATGAGATTCTTGTATCATACGCGAGCACATGACCTTTTTCCACTATGTTTAACTGTCTCTGGTGGTCTATAACTATGAAATAGAATCTAATTGTTTTAGCTAAGATTTCTGGTGGTCTGGAACTATGAATTAAAATCTAATTGTTTTAGCTAAGATTTCTTACAAATCTGTTAGGAGAACCATTATAAAGGTCTGTCTGATTAAAGTTTGGCTGCAGCGAAAATTTTAAAATTATTGTATTCAAGTTTAACAGAAGAAATAGCCAGAATGGCCCACTACGTCATCAGATTTTTATTAAATCGTCTCATTCACACACAAGTCTATAGCAAAACTACAGTAGTGACATCTTAGCAAGTGAAAATTGTACTCACATTTTCCTAGTATTTCCTATTGTAATTACAATAAACCAAATATAAGATTAAACTTATTTCTAGACTTTTTACTTATTTCAAGCAGACAAGTTAATTTGTCTTGCTATTTTGGGAGAAAAATGTGCACATTTTAAGCATTTATTTCTAGCAAACCTATCTGCCAATAGAGTAAGAACATTTGAAGCTTAAAATCAGTAAAATATCTAGAAATACTGTAAGTTATATACCATAATCTTATATTTGGTTTATTGTAATCTTCTAATAGGAAATACTAGATAAATGTGACTATGTTCAAGATATGTTCACTTGCTTAGATATAATTTTTTGTTGCAGGGAAGATTTTGACTGATTGAAAAGGAAACCAGGCCTATTATAATTTCTATGATAAAAGGGTTTTTTTTTAAAGAGTTTTATTACAGTTAAAAATGACTTTGTTGTGCATTCAACCATGCATTCCTCAATGAACTACAGTGTGAGTGTGAACTGAAATACATTTCATGTTGTTTTATCCTCTTATTCCAGTGTACGAGTGTAATCAGGCATGGCGTGACTTAGAGTTAAATAAAGTAAACTCTTTATTGAACTAGCCTGGTACACAGCTGCACACTGCACAGAAAAGATTACACTGGTTCCCAAGCAAGGTCACTCATTATGGCTTCTTAAATTTCCTGCTCCATGAGAACTCTTTTTTTGTAGCTAGCTACAGAAGTGCATTTTTGGATGTGCCAGGCCTCTAAATGGGTGAAGTGCAGTGACTTGTGGCCAAGTACGGTGACCCATACTCAGAATTTGGTGACCCATACTTGGAATTTCGGAACTATTATGGGGGGTGGGCCTCCCCCATAGTTTTGTCATTGCATTACCATTCATTCATTGGTCAGGGTTGTGGTGGATCTGGAGCTTATCCTGGGAACACTGGGTGTGAGGCTTGACTACACCCTGGATGTCTATGCTGGACTTGGTGAAGAACTTCAGCTCCCAGACTGCTCCCCGAACTACAAACATGGCCGCCATGAATTCCAGTTCCCAGCGCACACACTCGTTACGTTCGCAGTCATCTGACCACGGATCGCCTGACCATCGCATGGTTTTTACACACTGTTTTTGTCCCACGTTCCTAGATTATGTGCTACCTGCATATTGTTGAATTTTGGCAACTGTAAAAATACTTTGCCACTTTAATAGATGCAGCAAGTATGCCTGAGTGGCAGCAGTCACTCACTCTCAAGGCTGGTGAGTAGGAGAACATCAACAACAGCTGATCCAGATAGACTCACACAGCAAAGCAGCACACTGCCATCACAGCCAGCTCCACAGACGGCACCCGCTTATCAAGCTCTCTCAAGCTTCTCAAAGAAATATGCCAGTGAGCGAACTCTGTATAAGGGTTTCTTGTTAGAATGTTGCCTGTATTTTACTGAGCAGGAGGGAGCTTCTGAGTGACATAAAATTGCTCACTTTATCAACCTCACAGAGAAAGCACTCACCTGGGCAACAGGCGTTTGGTCTCAAGGAGGCGAGCCTGTCTCATCTTCTGAATGTTTCATTGAATGCTTTCTATAAGTGTTTGATCATTCCCCAGAGGCGGCCAGAGGGGGAAGTAGATGGGGTGAGAAGCTCTTCGACATCATGCAGGGCAACTGGAACATTGCTGAATATTCTCTACAGTTCAGGACACTGGCTACTGGCAGTGGATAGAATGAGCCGGCATTAAAGGCAGCGTGCCAACAAGGGTTATATCTGAACATCTTAATGGAGCTTGCCTGCTATGATGACCAGGCCACACTAGAATCACTCACTGACCAGTGCAACTGCCTTGGCCAGCTTCTGGAACAGCAAGACAGATCACCCGCTGAAGAAAAGCCCTCTCCTAACCTAAGCATCAAAGAGCCCATGCAGATCGGTCAAACTATGTACCTTTGAACGCCACTGGCACCAAAGTGGAGAACGTTGCTTTCATTAGCTCGTCACCACTACCACCAAATTCCCCATCATCCTTGGATTTCCCTGGATGCACTTTCACAACACACATTCACAATCCACCTATGTGGACATTACCACTCAGGTGGAAATTCCTACCTGTTACCATGAGTTCCAGGACATGTTTAGTAAAGTCAAAGCCAATGGCTTTCCCCTTATCATCCTTACGACTGCGCCATAGAGCTCATGGCAGGCACCACACCACTATGCAACTACACTTATCCACTGACAGCCACTGAGAATCAGGTCATGGAAGAATATATTAAGAAGGAACGTAAACAGGGTTACATAAACAGGGTTATACAGGGTAACCTTAGATTCTTTTTTGTGGAGAAGAAAGGAGGTGGACTCAGGCCATGCACTGACTATTGAGTCACCATAAAATATGATTACCCCCTTCCACCGGTTCCATCAGCCCTGGACCAACTCCAAGAGACATGCACCATTCACCAAGCTGGACTTGAGAAATGCATATAATCTCATTGGCATTAGAGAGTGTAACAAATGGGATAAAGCCTTTAGCAACACCTCTGGCCAATTTCAGTACTGTGTCATGCCATATGGCCTTTTTTGTGCACCTTCAGTATTCCAGTGCCTCATTAATGACGTCCTTCAAGACATGCTGGGCAAGTCTGTGATCACCTACATAGATGATATCTTAATCTATTCCTCATCTTCAGACAATCACATAAACCATATCAAGCATATCTCCTCTCTATCTCTATGAATAATGTGATTACACCTGTGGGAGATTTTGGCGTGACATGTTAGACAGTGCTCTCCACCACCATCATCAAATATCATTGTCATCACAGACTGAGGGAATATTTTTTGGAAGAATTGTGTTCACTGCTCCAGTACATTTCCACAGAAGAATCTGTGCTAAGACATTAAAACTATTCTGGAGGCATATATTGGCCCAACACTTTATTAGTATACTTTACATGTTTTTCCCCCTTTGTCACCTGTCTGTATATAACACTATATCTCAGAAATCAAACCAATGCAAATAGTTATGATGAACCAACTTCACACAGGTTGAACAGTCTATTTTCAATATAATCAACTGTCATGACTGTAGAAATTTACTTTATAAGTCTATAAATATCAATCCTGAGCTTGGGTTACTCTCTGTGTGGAGTTTAACATGTTCTCCCCATGTCTGTGTGGGTTTCCTGCAGGTTCTCTGGCTTCCTCCCAACTCCCAAAAAACTTGCATGTAGGTGGCCTGGCTATTCTAAATTGCCCCTAGGTTTTAATGTGTGTATGTATGGTGCCCGTGATTGACTGGTGCTCCCAGGATAGGCTCTGGAACCACCGTTAAGATGAATGGATGAAGTCTAAATAATAACAATAGGGATATGATCACATACTGTTTAATTACTTAAATTAAAACTATTAATTAGATAAATCCAGATATTAAAATCACATTTTACGAAGACGTTTATTGTCTCCAGATGCTGACCAGCCATAAGTGTTGTAGGTACACCATTCCCTTTCCTTTCATGCAAGTTAAGAATTAGTTAATGGAATTAATATCTTCTCATGGTTGCCAATGAGTGTCGTATAGCATCATCATTAATATACAGACATGTAAAGCAGTGGTCCTTAAGAAACAAGCACAGAGGATTCCCAGCTCTACAACACTACTGCATGTTAACTGTAATTTTACGAGTAAAATTACAAGCAAATAAACATGAATTTTAATCCAGACCATGAAACCATGAAGCTCATTTGCTGGTTCAATGTCAAGCACAATTGGGGTTTGCCTTTGGGACAATTAGTACAACTATATTGTATTCAGCTTTAGACCAAAGCCACCAGCATTGTGGATGATCCCACACACCCCTCACACACACTCTTCACCCTCCTGCCGTCTGGAAAACGGTACCGAAGCATTCGGGCCCTCACAACCAGACTGTGCAACAGTTTCTTCCCTCATGCCATCAGACTCCTAAATACCTAGAACTGGTCCAAAGGAACTCACGCATACATACATACATATATATATACACACAACAGAACACCCTCTATGCACATGCACTGCACATGTTTTATTATTGCTGCTACTTGTATGTTTACACTGTTTACACTACCTCAGCTGTAATATTTGCACTACTGTCACTTTATCACTTTCAACAGGACTGTGTACTGGTCGGCGTCGTAGTTATGTACTATCTGTTCTGTCTTGTGCTGTCTGCACATGTTTGCACTTGTGCACTTTACGTTTAATTTATGTAATTTATGTAGTCCCCGTAGTTCTGTGTTGTTCTGTGTTGTCTTATGTAGCACCTTGGTCCTGGAGAAACGTTGTTTCGTTTCACTGTGTACTTGTATATGGCTGAAATGACAATAAACTCCACTTGACTTGACTTGAGACTGTACATGTGGAGGTTAATTAAACACAAAAACACTACAACCTATCCATTTATGCACGCGCACTTGGGGATTTGCTGGTACTGCAAGTACTATACACTGTGTTAATACAAATTAGAATGTTGATTTGTGTATTTATTTATTTTTTCAAGTTTTTAAAAAAGCATAAATCAACTACACCAATGATTAAAAAAAACAGCATCCCATTTTCATATTAGTGTTCATATTGGTAACCAATCATTCTTGATATTACAATCACGGTTACTTCATGGGTTTCTGAAAATAAAAATAAGTAAATGTTAAAATTAAACATGCTATTCAAATCAAGCACTCTTTACTTATGCTAAAAAAAACCCCTCCATCGCAAATCATTATAATTACTGGTTAAAATAATGATCATATGTTAATGCTGGCAACAGAGATTGGTGACCTTGACATAAATCCCTTTTTGCGCACCTCTAAGTTTCATGATCTACATTTAAAACAGCGCAGCCCTTCACCATAGAGAACAGCAACAACACTTTAAAGTAGAGGTGTGTGTCAGGAACTGAGCAAAAATTGGCAAGAGATTTTTACTTATTGCATTGTAGGAGAGGGCAAGGTTTGAGAGAATTCCTTCAGAAACAGGCAGGATTGTTCAAACCTTCTGCAGGAGTGGACAGAATTGTGAGAAATCCTTCAGGAATTGGCATGATTGTACAAAAATGCTTCAGGAATGGGCAGGATTAATCAAACTTTCTAAAGGATTGGGCGGGATTGTTCAGAAATCCTTCAGGAATGAGCAGGATTGGTCAGAACTCCTTCAGGAATGGGTGGGAGTGGGATTTTTTTTAAAAACAAAAAACAGACCTGCCACACTTCTACTCTGAAGTACTACATCAATCTTGGCTACAGCAGTCAGACAGAACATATCATGCAATATATACAATACAATTGTGTACTAAAAAAAAATGCTCAAAAAAATTAAAGGAACACTTTGAAAACACATCACATCTCAATTTGGAAAAATATCATGCTGATATCTATACTGATATAGACTGGGTAATGTGTTAGGAACAAAAGGATGCCACATCGTTTGATGGAAATGAAAATTATCAACCTACAGAGGGCTGAATTCAAAGACACCCCGAAAATCAAAGTGAAAAGATGACGCAGCAGGCTAGTCCATTTTGCTGAAATTTCACTGCAGCAACTCAAAATGGTACTCAGTAGTTTGTATGGCCCCCACGTCGGGGCATGCTCCTAATGAGATGACGGATGGTGTCCTGGGGTATTTCCTCCCAGATCTGGACCAGGGCATCACTGAGCTCCTGGACAGTCTGAGGTGCAACCTGGCGGCGTCGGATGGACCGAAACATAATGTCCCAGAGGTGTTCTATTGGATTTAGGTCAGGCGAGAGTGGGGGCCATTCAATGGTATCAATTCCTTCATCCTACATGAACTGCCTGCATACCCTTGCCACATGACTCCACGCATTGTCGTGCACCAGGAGGAACCCAGGACCCACTGCACCAGCGTAGGGTCTGACAATGGGTCCAAGGATTTCATCCCGATACCTAATGGCAGTCAGGGTGCCACTGTCTAGCTTGTAGAGGTGTGTGTGTCCCTCCATGGATATGCCTCCCCAGACCATCACTGACCCACCACCAAACCGGTCATGTTGAACGATGTTACAGGCAGGTCTGGCAGTCCTCATCCTGTTCCTCCTTGCACAAAGGAGCAGATACCGGTCCTGCTGATGGGTTAAGGACCTCCTAAGGCCCTGTCCAGCTCTCCTAGAGTGACTGCCTGTCTCCTGGAATCTCCTTCATGCTCTTGAGACTGTGCTGGGAGACACAGCAAACCTTCTGCCAATGGCACGTATTGATGTGCCATCCTGGAGGAGTTGGACTGTCTGTGCAACCTCTGTAGGGTCCAGGTATCGCCTCATGCTACCAGTAGCGACACTGACCCTAGCCAAATGCAAAACTAGTGAAAAACAGTCAGAAAAGATGAGTAGGGAAAAAAATGTCTGTGGCCTCCACCTGTAAAACCATTCCTGTTTTGGGGGTTGTCTCATTGTTGCCCATCTAGCGCATCTGTTGTTAATTTCATTAACACCAAAGCAGCTGAAACTGATTAACAACCCCCTCTGCTACTTAACTGACCAGATCAATATCATAGGAGTTTAACTGACTTGATGCTATACTCTGATTAAAAAGTGTTCCTTTAATTTTTTTTGAGCAGTATATATATATATATATATATATATATATATATATATATATTTTTTTTTTTAATTGAATTATACAGTCAAAATTGTCACGTCTTTTGTTACTATATGTCCAAGAAGTATGCACAAATCTGTCCGCATCACACAGGTTCTTCAGGTCTGGGACCAGTTGATCTGACAGCTGATAAACAGAGATGAAGATGACTGACAGGGTTGTGGCCTGGAACAACTCTCACAGCTTGCTGCCATAATGGGTTTAAAAACCACAGCAGAACAAACGATATTCCCATCAGTAGATAACATATGCAAAAAAAAAAAAATAAAAAAAAAAATACAGAAGTTCCTGTCTTGTATTGAAAACCTGGCTCTGAATCCAAAAGAAGAAACTAAGGATGGCTTCCAGTTTGTTCCAACATATTAATTAAGATTTTAATCAATCGTACAGCAGAAATTCATCCAATGCTTGTACCAATAGCATACAATCCTTGTGCAATTTAGAGTGTCAGTCACCTATAGACACTAAATGGAAATCATTTTAATTCCAGTGTTTTATTCCAGCAGGTGGCACTGCAGTGCTGTCATTCAGGGAGTGCATAAATAATCAAAATAGCCACTTGTGTAATTTGCGTGTGTGTTTTTTGTGTGTGCAATTATTTTTAAATCAGTGGAAAGGTTTCATAATGAAGATACAGTAATATGAGGGAAATGTTGTGCACTCTATTTCCATTACTGGCTTAGAAATGGGAAAAAAGACAACTGAACAGAGAAACCAGAACAACTATCTGCTATCTGAAGATAGAAATAAACTGATGATACATATATTGTTGAGAAACCCATCTCTGTTACATGAAATGCACACCAGTATATCAAAAACTCCTAAAAAGCCTATCCTGCTAATTATTAGTGATGGACATTCTAGCTGAATACTCAGACACACGCCCACTACAATCAATTTAGTTACCCAGTACTGATTAAATTTTATAACAAACAGCTTGACATTATTTGTTTTACATAGCAGCACCAATTTATGCTAATAATAGAACATTAGTGTTATACTATAATAGAATAGTAGTGTTATGCATTCGTACTGCAAAAAACCATAAAAAGTTAAAGCTGTGCTGCTTTCATGCTCTCTCTCTTCTCCAGAGGACATTACAGATCAAATTACCAACTGTTTTTTGACATACTGTGGATTTGTCTGATAATTTTACTGGTTATTTTACAGGCAAATTTGCCTGTTGCCATGAGAAATTGCAAAATCAGACAATTCAAACAAATTAGCGATCCTGTAGGCTGATTAAAGTGGCAATGACAGCTACAGGTACTATAAACTTGCTTTATATTTACACGTCATTATGTGATGAAAATTTTATTTTTCCAGTAATAAATGAAAGAGCAGTTGATTTGAACATCTAACACTAGATATTGCCAAATATATAATTGCAAACGGTCCAATCAGGTTCTCTGTATTCAGAAACACTAATCCCATTCAAATATGACTTAGTAATTAGTAATATTTTACTAATTGAGGCTGAATAACAGTATTTGATTAGTCAACTACTCATGGCAATCACTATGAATTACATTAATGGATCTTCAAAAAGTCTTCACCTTTCTCTTTGTTAGTTGTTCTCCAACTTGCTCTTCTGGGAATTCAGTTTGTGGCATATGTGTCATAGCTGTAGAATGTAGCATGTAGAATGTGTGAGTGTGTCTGTAGTTGCATTAGGAGCTGGAGCTCGACTGGAAAATTTTCTCGACAACAGAAACCCTTTCCTCTCGCACCTCTTTGTGAGTGCCACCATTTGGCACATCAAATTGAGGCATGTCTTGCTGCAACAATGAAATGGCACTTGGGATATCTGATGCGTTTCCTAAAGCCATGATCCCTCCACTTTGCTCTTTGGCCTGCATACTCAGATTTTTGCTGGTGCTGGAGTGTGAGGAGCTCTGCACGACATGTACAGGCTCTGTGCTCTCAACTCGTCGGCTCTCTACGACCCGATAGGTACCAGAAATGGTGCCCTGAGTCTCAGGTTGGCCTGGAAACCCATGCACCACTGTGCCTCCAATACCTGGATCCACCAGTACTCTGGTGTTTGATTGCTGCAACCCTAGCCTGGGAAGGGTGTTCTGGGCAGCAATTGCAACGTTGGTACCCCCTTTCTCCACCAGCACCACGTTGCTTTCCTGAACACCCAGCATTGGACCAGAAGCCAGAAGAAGGGTGGGGTGATGCTGTTGCTCCACTACGTACATGGGTGTAGAGGAAAGGTAGAGAGCTGGCTGCTGGACTAGAAGAGTTTGGCCTACAGTGGCAGCTGATGTGGCGCCTCCACTGATAATACTCTCTCCATAATTTGCAGTTGTGATTTGGGTGGTGGAGGAGGAGCTGGATGCAGAGATGGAGGTTGCCTCACTGTGGACACCACCAACAGCATCTTCCATTTTGACACCCTCTTGTGAAATGGATGAGACCGTTTTGGGAGGCATGGTAGTGGAGCTGACCTCGAATTCGATGGTCGAGCCACAGCAAATTTCGGCGAGCCTTTTGAACTGAGGCCCGAGGTCATCGAGGAAATCCAGATTGTTTTCCTCATGTAGATGGCTGCAGATGTCCTCTAAGGAGCCTGTGACTGAGTTGCAGACTTCATAGTTAGAAAACATCAGCTGGTTTGTACTAGCTTCCTGCTTCACCATATCCAGCGTTTTCTGTAACAACACATAGAACATCAGAACTCAACACTGCTAATTCTCATGTCATTCACACAGCAGATAACAGTAACAGTTCCACTCAAAATATGATCAGCCTGGTCCAGCTGGAGAGTCAACAAAATAAAACAGCTGCATCGCTCAACCAATCGCACCAAACTAATTCTTTTTAGGCTTCCATTAAATAGCAGGAGGCATTTTTATGGAGGTTGAAATTGGCAGAAAATATTCTAGCTGTAAACTATGGTCAAGTTACATTACTTCATTACTTTGAAACACATTTTTTACAAAGGTGTATTTGCAATGCCTGTGCATGTGAAAACTACTGTTCCACCTAAAACATTCCACATAAAGCCCAATTAAATGTTATTAATGCATAGTCTTGCCATCTATAAAAAGTACATGTCTAGAGCCTTTCACAAAGTTGGTAGTAAATTGTGGTAAGAATGAGTGTAAACAAGGCAGCATGGTGGCGCAGTGGTTAATGGTGCCGCATCACAGCTTCAGGGTCCCCTGTGGAGATTTCATATTTGACAGATGTTCATATTTGTGTGGGTTTCTTTCCGGTTCTCTGGTTTCTTCGACCCTTCTAAAAACATGCCACTATGTGGAATGTCAACTCTATGAATGAGTGTGTGTGCATGGGGTCTTGTGATGGACTCATGTCCCATTCAGAGTGTATTCCCACTTCTGACCTAGTTTTTTGGACAGGCTCAGAATCCAATATGGTCTGGACCAGGATAAAGTAGATACTGAAGATGAATGAATGAATGAACGAGCATGAAGAGTGCTGCACCTACAGGCTTTCCCTTTAAATCCCACCCCAATTTCCAGTCAGTACACATTTAATACCTGGAGGAGGAACAACATCTAGAAAATGTATGTTGAACAATTTTTACTTTGCAAAAGAAAATGTTTCTTTTTTACTGCATGAAATTGTTTCTCCACACACACAACACAAACCTCCATGCTTAAATGATGCCTTAATTTGCAATTTCTCAACCATCTTAGCCATATATCCATGGTACTGTATACTTATGGTTGGACGCTGCCCTTATTTTGAGAAGACATCTGCACCTGTGAGATTAATTAATGTATGGCATGCTGTCATTCTGGATTATGGTTCTGTTCTCTTTCAGGCTGTGAAAAAAGTACTAACCTTTGCATAGTAGTTGCCTAAGTAGGACTCAGATAGAGCCATGTAATCAAGGGTGCTCGTTGTATAAAGTTCAGGATGTCCTCCAATTACAGTTTCCTGTTTATCAATATAATCTTTCCACCGGTGATTTATGTAATCTTCTCGAGATTCCCATCCATATTTCCTCCACTCTTCACGTGTTCCCAATCCAGGTTTGAATTTCCCGTTGCTTCCACCATCTACATTCACGGGCACCTGAGACAGTAGTGCTAGTCCCTGAGGAAACAGGGAGATAGAACAATGAATTTTACCATCTTGGATTTCACCAACACTTACAAAACTTTACCACAGGTTTTTCTCCATTATAAAAAAAGTTAGTAGAAGTGTTAAAACAAACCCACAAAAACACAAAGAGCCCCTATAACATACTATAAAAAATTGCTGATTTGCTTGTACTTAACTGTTGAGAATGCTTTCATAAGAGGGCACATTTTTAAAAAGCGCATTAAAAAAGTTTAACCTGTTTCCCCCAAACAATTATACCCAACCCTCACTCTCTAGCTGAGAGAGATGGTGAGGTCTAACAATTGCTTCATCTGCGAGTTAATTATGCTCTCTTGGACTCCCTGCAATGGATGGCCTTGGCATTGTTGAGATACAAACTCAATCTCTTGACCATGAGGCAAGTTGCATACCATTTTTACACCGACCAGTAGAGCAGCGCTCAGTGAATTACCAATAATCCTGTGTGTTGTTCCTATTTCCACAACCAGACAAGTTGTACCCAAGTACCCTGAATTTGGTTACTGGTCTTGCCCAGATCCCATGCAAGCTTGGACATGTGGGCGGCACTAAAAATAGTGCTGAACATCAAATGGTCAAATGTAACCTCAGACATACTGATTAATGTCTCTGGCTAAAATCACATATCTACCATCCCCCCCAAAAAACCCCAAAACAGTAGAAAGCTAGTAGTGACTGTCTGCTGAAGTTTCTTCCTCTTTACAAAAGTCATTTTTCTGGAGGATTCAAGAGGCAACATCTCAGAGTTAAGCAGCCATTTAATGTTTTGTTTTCACTTCTTTACACACAGTAATAGGGCAAATCCCAAATGGCTTCTGTTCAGTTTGTTTGCATCCTTCATAGGATATAAAATAGTGGAGCTACATGCTCTACCTAATGCCCTCATGAATACTGTAGAAAGGTATTTAAAATTCAGCCCCAGCTACACAGCTTACATTAAAACAAATTTGCTGTGTCTCATGCATATATGTTTACTTGAGAGAAAAGGTAAACATCAAACACTTTCATTTCAAATCTTTCTATTTTTAAATGTCAAGTTGTAATTTACTGTGTAGACAGCACTGTGGCACAGAAAGTAGTGTTTCCACCGCACAGCTTAAGGGTCCCTGGTTTGATCCTGTTGTCTGTGTGAAGTTTCACATGTTCTCCCTGTGTCCGCACAGGCTTCCTCTGGGTTTGCCAGTTTCCTCCCACTTCCCAAAAACAAGCCAGAAGGTAGATTGGTGACTCTAAATTGCCCCTAGGTGTGAATGTGTGTGTGCATGGTGCCTTGCAATCGACCAGCGTCCTATTCAGAATGTATTCCCGCCTCACACCCTGTGTTCCTAGAACAGGCTCTGGATCCAACGCAACCCTGACCAGGATAAAGAAGTTACTGGAGATGAATGAATGAATAAATGCATTTTAATATTTGTGCCTACCAATCAACCAGTAACCTTCAGAGAAACTCCTCTTACTTGGTCAGGATATGCACAGTCCTTGGTTTGGATTTGTTGCCGAGCCATGGTAAACTGCACCATTCGGTGGAGAAGTGCTATTAGCCAGCTGCTCCACTTGAGAGCCTAATATCTAGCATAAAGCATAACACACACTACCTTATCCTCTCCTTGACCTTCAGTGTGATAGGTGATGAGTTGCTGTTTTTGTTCGAAGGGAAAGGCCTGGAATTGACCAACAGCTGCAGCTCCTCCACACTCACACAACAGCAAAAGCACTGGAATCACTGCAAACACATTTAACAATTTTCACTGCTTCAGGCAGTTCAAGCCAGAGACAACACATATCTCCCTTTGCCCAAGTTCTCTTGACAGAGTTTTTGTGATTTTGCCTTTATACACCACCACAATGGATTTGAAATAAAACAATCAAGATGTGATCGAAGTGTAGACTTTCAGCTTTATTTTAAGAGGTTCCACAAAAATATGGCATTTACCATTTAAGAATTACAGCCATTTAAAGCAAAGTACTTCCATTTTCAGGGGCTCAAAGTTATTTGGACAATTGACTGACAAGAAGTTAATTGACCAGGTGCGGTCCATTCCCTCGTTACTTCACGACAAATGAATCAGATAAAAGGTCTGGAGTTGATATCAGGTATTGAGTTGGCATTTGGCAGTTGTTCGACTGGAGCTACCAATATGAAGTCCAAGGAGATCTCAATGCAAGTGAAGGAGGCCATCATTAGGCTGAAAAAACAACATAAATCTATAAGACAGTTGGGTACATTCTTAAAAAGAAGGAAAGCACTGGTGAGCTCAACAACATCGAAAAGGCCTGGAAGACCACGGAAGACAACTAAAGTAGATGATCACAGAATCTTTTCCTTGGTGAAGAAAAACCCCTTCACAACATCAACATTCAAGAACAGGAAAGCCAGATTAGACTTTGCCAGAAAACATCTAAAAAAGCCTCCCATGTTCTGGAATAAGATTATTTGGACTGATGAAACCAAGATTAACTTGTACCAGAATGATGGGAAGAGAAAAGTATGGCGAAAGAAAGGAACAGCTCATGATCCAAAGTATACCACATCATGTGTCAAACATGGTGGAGGCAGTGTTATGGCATGGGCATGTATGGCTGCCAATGGAACGGGCTCACTGGTGTTTATTGATGATGTAACTGCTGACAGAAGTAGCAAGATGAATTCTGAGGTGTATAGGGCTATACTCTCTGCTCACATTCAGCCAAATGCTACAAAACTGATAGGATGCCGCTTCACAGTGCAGGTGGATAATGACCCTAAACATACTGGGAAAGCAACTCAAGACTTTTTGAAGGCAAAGAAATGGAATATTCTTCAATGGCCAAGTCAGTCGCCTGATCTCAACCCAATAGAGCATGCTTTTCACTTACTGAAGACAAGACTGAAGGCAGAAAGACCCACAAACAAGCAGCAACTGAAGGTGGCTGCAGTGAAGGCCTGACAAAGCATCTCCAGGTAGGAAACTCAGAATTTCGTGATGTCCATGGGCTCCCAGACTTCAGGCAGTCATTGACTGCAAAGGATTTTCATCCAAGTATTAAAATTATGGTTATATTTACAATTATGTCACTTTGTCCAAACACCTTTGAGCCCCTGAAAATGGAGGTACTTTGCTTAAAATTGCTGTAATTCCTAAATGGTAAATGCCATATTTTTGCCATCTACACTTCGATCACATCTCGATCACCCATTTTTACATTTAAAACAGAGACTTTCTCAGTAGTATTGTTAAAAAGCCTGATTAGGGGAATGGTACATATAAGTGCCATTTAAGTCACAAAATAACATTCACGATTAGAGGCTGACATACTTGTACTGGTAAACCTTTAGCTACAGAACTTGTGTGCTGCGCTGGCTAGCTAACTTGGCTAATGTTAGCAATTAGCATAAGTATATTTTGACTGTTGTTAAATCACTGAGAAAATGACGATGCAAACTGAGACTCCACACATCATGTGCTTATGTTTTTGCTCCTGTGCTGTCATGCATGATACACCTTATGTTTTCCTTTTTTAGTCACAAAGTCTTATCATACATATTTGAATCTTTACGTCCGAGCCTCATTTTCTTGTTTCCTGTTTCCATAGATTGTTTTTTTCTTTTTGACTCTTGCCTGTCTTTCAACCTTGATTAGGGATGTCTGGTGTTGCCTGCATTTGTTTTGTCCCCAGATATGGACTCTACTTATGATTATTGTATTTGTATGGATAAAACATACACTGAGTTTACGCACTAGCATCCTGCCTCTCACTGCATGTTACACAGGCTCAGTATATTATTTCCATCTGAACATTAGACTCAGCAGATAAGTCAGCGAAAAAACGCAGAACAGCGGAGATCACGAAAAGGGCTGAGGTGATGGTACTCACACAAGAGAAGCAGGATTCCTAGCAGTAGTGCCAGAACTCCACCTCCTCCCAGTCCGTTGCCATTGCTGATCCGTCTGTCAGGTCGGCACACTTGCTGCTCATTGCATGTGCACACAGTTACCTGAAGATTTTGAACCTCGCAGGACTTTCCCTGCTGGTCTTGCACGTCCAATCCCACTGTGTAGTGTCCCGGCCACAGGATCTCCTGGTTGCGCAAAATGACTGTTGTTTCTGGAAAAGGAATTCATTAGTCATGAGATACACAAAGGAGACACAAGTACGGGGAATTAAATTAAGCATTTACGTTATGTGTTACATTAAGTGTTACAGCATTAATGTTAAAGTGCATTAAAAGAGCTTTCAACTTAACCATTGAGACGCTCGACTCTCCAGTTCTCTTTTGTGACCTTGGTAACCACTCTGAATTCAAAAGGTTCTGCATTGGGGTATTTATCCTCATCCTTGGCTGTGGCGTACACTACGCTGCTGCCGTAACACAGCGTTTGGACTGAGCTGGTCAGAATCGGACAGTGGTCATTGAAATCCTGCACCTGAATTGCAAGAGTTCCTGTCGCAGTTTTGGGTGAAAATTCTATGGAAATTTAGGACATTATATTATTACGACTGATACAACTGTACATGATGTTATAATATAACTCGCAGAACTAATACCATAAGAACTGAGGTTATAATGCTGCTTTCATATGGAAGAAAATAACATGTCCCATTGGCAAATTGTTGTCATTTAAGATGAATGAAACATTTGGGGATGTGTTCTTACATGAAAATAATCAAGTTCAAGCTGGTAACACTAACTCTGCACCACTTAGCCATCATTATTATCCTACAACAGTATTTAATTTCTTGCATATTTCGCCTGATCATCTAAACCACTGGGCTGCATGTTACACATTCTGTAAGACCAGCCACATGGCTACTCCCATCTTTGGCTAACTTACCATTGGTGATGCATAAGATTTTAACGTAGTATGTTCCATTTTTCAGGAACTTGGACTCGCGGTCTGGATATCTGTTGAGTCTGATCTCGGCTGTGTGCTCATTAATGCTCACCCAGTTGTCAATATCATCTCCTTTTACATACCTACAACAATAAAATAATGATATCAAATTTTTTAAGAAAACCATTTCAGCCCTTAGGCCAAAATTTATCCAAAGATACAGTACATTTTCATACAAGCCCAAAGTTAATTCCAGTAAGAGGAATAAAACATTACAAAAAACTAACCCTAACGTCTTATATCTTATAACATGCTATAACAGCACAATTCCAAGTGTTTTATTTTTGAATGTATTATTTACATGACCACCATATCCTACAGATAATCTACAGTCACTTCATTCACAATATCACAACTTCTATTTCAGTGTTAAACACAAACATGTGAATGTGAGGTAGCTGCAGGAATTAACACTGCTTAAAATAAACAAAATGTGTTTAGGTGATTCAAAATGAAACAGAAAGAATAAGAGAAATACCTTGCCAAAAGCTATTTTAATAAATTATTTAATATGTAAACCACTATAATATGCAATTTTTTTCTAACTCTCATCTCTCACCTGTTAAATATTCATGAATTCTATTCTTCTCCTTAGCCATGTACATGATGTTATAATGTAACTCGCAGAACTAATACCATAAGAACTGAGGTTATAGTGCTCCTTAGCCACTGCTGTAAAAGCAAACCAAACCCATTATGTACAGTTCAGGTCAAAATGCCCTTCTTTTAAATGAAAGCTTTAATAAAAGTTGTTCAGAACATGCTTGGAAGTGGATTGGCTATTCTAAATTGTGAATGTGTGTGTGCATAGTGCCCTGCAATGGAATGGGACTCATCCAGGGATAGGCTCCAGATCCAGTGTGACCCTGACTAGGATAAAGCACTTTCTGGACATTAATGAATTAATTCTAAATTATTGTGCAGCCACAACTAAATTTGACATGCTATAATGTCTAAAGAGATATTCCAGTTCATCTGTACATCTATTGATAAGTAATGAACTGAAACGTTAATAAAGAGAATTGGAATTCTTGGACAGCCTTGATTTCTCTGGCCAAACCCAGAGTAAACACTTTCAAGTCTGGAATTTTAGTTTATATTTCTCACCTGACGTTAGTGGCGGTTAACAGTGTATCACTGTCCGTGGCTGTGTAGATGGTGATGACCTTCCTCAGGTCAATAGTTTTGTGGTCTTCAGAGATGGAGATAACTTTGACACTGGGGAGGAAACGAGGGGCTTCGGGCACGTTCACCACTTTGATCTTAATGGGATATGTTGTGGCCTTGTCAATCACCACTGACTTGTGATAAGTTGCCTTGTTCCTGACTGTCACTATCAGATTGACCTCTTTCAACATCTCATAGTCCAGCTCCTTAAATAAATAAGACAATAATAAAGAAATCAGATAATAAAAGAAAACAAGCCATAGGTATTGGCTGAACATTTGATTATTACTTTCTGTCATTTATAATGATGTTGATATGATTAAAAAAATCATATTCCACAGTATCATAGTATTAAGCAACCTTTTAAAAACTCACAAGCAGGTAGTGAGAATTAGGTAGTGAGATTTTTTTGTTGAAATATGAGTGATATGATATGAACATCACTCACACATGCATGTTTTTTTTATTTTTTTATACTATTTAAAAAACATGCCTTATCCAAATGTTAGGCCTTATCCGAATATTTCGACATTCAACATTTCATATTTTTGAGGTGCAAAAGTGTAAAAGTCTACACTGGAAAACAAAAAAACATGATGAAATTGTTTCTTTTTCAAGGATGTCATGCAGAATTTAGAGCATGTGGACATTTTCTCTCCATTTTATATCAGCGCCAATGATATAAACATATAGAGATGGTGATAGTAATGGGAGTTACTAAATGTCAGTTTCAGTTGTCTGCTTTTGCCATTTTAATACTAAAAAATTTTGCTAACATTAATATCACAGGAAGTGCTAATAAGCAGGCTAGAATTCAGGTCACTAAAAGCAGAAATTACTTTTTTTTTACTTTTTCATTAGCATGCACAGTCGAATCGAATGGGTTTAACTGAATAATGTCAACATAAATCTAAAGAAACAAATTTATTTTTATGGAAAAAAGTACAAAAGAGTTGGGTCATTATCATTATAAACTTTCAGTTTCAGCCATTGACAAATTTTTTGACGTTAAGGTACACAGTAAAGGCCTCCACTATATTCCAGAGTATAAGGCATTCCATTATGATCAGTGTGTGCATCAGTTGTGCCACCATAATTCAAGTTGATTCAATTTTATCTGTATAGACATTGTCACAAAGCAGCTTCACAGAAATCTGGATGTAAATTCAAATCTCTAATAAGGAATTCAGGCAATGGTGGTGAGGAAAAACTCCCTGAGAAGACATGAGAAAGAAACTTTGAGAGGAACCACGGACTTCAAAAAGGAACCCATTCTCCTCTGGATCACACAGGATAATGGAATTATATATCATTACAATACACAGGTGAAGACAGGTTAAGAATAAAAGAGTGTAATTCAGAATAACTGCTCCAAATTTATACATGACATGGCTTATAAGTTCATTAATTTATCTGACTATATAGTACTGTATTATCGACAAATTCCCCAGCTTACCTTAGTGACCATCAGGATGCCCTCATTAGTTTTAGAGTCCGTGGTGATGTTGAAGTAACCCGCTTCATTTCCTGTGATGATGGTGAACACAGCCTCCCAATTTTCTGTGTGGATCTTATCCTTGTCTATGGCCTTAATCCGGATTGCTTCCACATAAATGGTGTTCTCCTCTACACTGCCCTCATACTGCAGACACCACAAACAGATGGTCAGATTTTTGTGCTGTGTTTTGCTAGTCTATGATTGGTAACACTGCGTTTAGATTTGGCCAAGGTATTCCCGTAGTTTTACTACAAATAATAGCGATTTATTTCATTATGAGACAAATAACATTAAGTACTCATAAAAACAAAGGAATCCATACAAAAACACTCACATAGCTCTTCTCTAATACGGGGATGTTGTCATTAACATCACGAATGTTGATGCTCACAGTCCCTGTTCCTGTCAGTGGTTTGTTTCTAGTTTCTGTCATTGTCATGCCTCCGTTCATGTCTGTACCTGTGATAATCAGTCTGTATTGTTCTTGTGTCTGTGCAAGAAAAGAAAAATTTAAAATTAACCTTACCCCATAAATATTAACAATTAATTTAAAAAGTATTGTCTTGAATACTGTCTTGCATTGAAGATACAATTTAAATATAGCAGTAGATCAGTAGAATGCCTCATATAGTTGTGAGATTGAATACAGTGAAACCCTCCTCCTGATGCTGTACATGGAAGTAAAGTTTCAAGGATTACAATCCCTTTAGGGTGGTTATACATCATTATAACAGAGCATGGATTACTCCAGCTGAATGAGTAATTTTTTTTTTTTAACCATTGAAATTTTTTTACCAGTTACCAAGATTGTCAAAAACATTTCCAGTTGTTGTGTGACATTTCTGAGTAATGCACACTGGGTATTTTTGAGTGCCATGTGACAACACAACAAATCACAAATTCTGTCAAAATACTGAAATGAATTTGAGAGATGTAGAACTTAAAAACAATTTCAATCTTAGCAAACAGCAATGCCCAAATTGATGGTAGTCTTTTAGGAATACCAATTTTCCAAATCTAAAAGTAGACACCATTTCCATGCCAAAAAAATATTTGGAAGGCATGCCGGATGAAAGCCTTTTCTTTCATCTAACCACAAACGTAAGCACCTGGAGCTCGCTAGACACTACTGGAACCAGGTTCTATGGTAAGATGAGAGTTACAGGTGGTTTTAGTGTACAAATGAGATTGATTATACAGAAAACAGCCACAAGCGTTCTCCTCTGCATAGAACCCTGGAGGATGTGGAGGGATTTTGTATTCAGGTGCCTTCTCAGATTTCTTGCTGTGTATTCTCCAATCTTTTTAGGAGAAGACTTTGTTGCTTTTTGTTGGTTACATAAAATACTAAATGCATGGGGTGCCAATAATTTTGAAAAGCATGGTTTTGTTTTGTAAAAAAAATTATATATATATATATATATATATATGTAGAATCAATTTATTTCAGGTAAAGCTTAGATTTCCTGCATATTTTTAGTATGAGATATAGTTAATTAACCACAGACATTTTTCATAATCTTTATCAAGGGTGCCAATGATTCTGGAGCTGACTGTATAATCAAGCCCTTTATAAAGCAGAGTTTCTAACATAATCTCGTATGTTCTACCTCAAACAGGATTCTGTTTCTGTAATATTTAGCTTTCAGCATGACTTTTGACTTATGATTGTGATTCTGTGTTACATTGGCCATTTTGCAATCAACGTTCTCACCTCTCGGTCCAGAGTGTTAATTCTGACTTTGATTTCACCAGATGATTGCTCGATTTTGAACATCTCCTGTCCAGCTGGCTCCTGCTGTATGATTTTGTAAGCAATTTGTGAATGTGGCGTGCCTTCCTTATCCCCATCAACGGCTGTGATTACGATTACGTGGGCGCCTGGGAGAAAGAGTATTAATGATTAAACTAAAGCTTATGACATATGTTTACTGGAGAATATGTGGGCTATATTTCCCTATTTCCAAAGAAAACACTAAAACAAAATAAACTTGTGGAAAAGAGGTCTGGGTGATATGAGGATGCTATATTAATATTGTGATAAATTACTGGCATATCACAGATATGGTCATTAAGCAAATGGCCATTAAAATATATCACAGCGCTGTTGAATTTTTCTGTGTTTTTAACATTTATAGCAGGACTATATAACATATAGTCTCCAGTGTAACACTTTGTAACAGTCAGTATGTTTTCAAATACTCTTCAAATAGTCTTCAGGACAGAGGGATTTGCCTTTTTTTTTGTCTTATTTACTTGAAAAATAAATTAGAGGCTAATGAGGGAATTACTCTTTTCAGCTGCTATAACACAAGGGATAACATGAACTAACTTGTGTTGTGGACATTCCACAACATTAGATGTTTAAAAAGATATGGCATGCTATTTTTTAAATAAATTAAAAAAAAAATGCATTTGTTGGCAAATTGCTGTGGTAGAACAGGAATAAAACACTTTGAGATAGGCTGTGATAGGAACATAATTAACTACAGGGTGGTTACAGTAAACCTGCTTCATGTCGGGCCCCATCACACCACTCCATCATTAATTATTTTCCTATAACATCATGACCCATCCTGTTTTATTCCTTACTTAACGTACCAAATGTACACATTCAAATACAAATTTAAAAAAGCACTATAATAACATGAAAAAATCAAAAATCCATGTACCTTCATCACTGAGCTCGTCGACAGAACCAATCACCTCAACCTTAAACACAGGGATGCAGTCATTCAGGTCTAGAACTATGATTTTCAAATCGAGGTCCCTTTCAGCAAGTGATCCATCTTTTAGCGTAGCTCTCCCTTTGAGCTAAACGAAAGAACACACACGCACACAGCATTCATAACCTGTAAGTGCTTAATAACTGCAAGAAAAAACAACCTAATATCATGTGAAAGCCACATTCACACCATCTATTGCATACAGCATTCTGTAAGGCATATGATCCTGATGATTCCTCATCCTAACCTGCTTCAGTCAATGTGTATTCAGTTCTTATTTTGTGCAAATTCTAATAATGTATAATGCAAGACATTCAAGCCTCTCTCAGACATGTGCTGCAGGTGATTTCTAAAGAATACCTCTGGAAATTAAATCATGAATGTGGTGAGGAAACAAAATTCGGATAGGAACAACATGGATTGTTTAGCAATTTTTAAAGGTCTTTCTATCAACAATGCAGCATAACAAACAACCAGTGTACAGTACGGTACTGTTGCAGTGTATATCTTTATCAAGCAGGTGGCATGATAGTATTATTCCCATCTCACAAGCACAAGGCCTCCCGTGTCAGTGTCGGTTTCCTCCGGGTGAATGTGTGTTTTTTTTTTTTGTTTTTTTTTGGTAAAATGGCAGAAACCCATAGTTTCAATTTTTGTAACCTGCCATTCAGTTGTATAATTTGCACACAAAACCACTGTTCTTTTGTGACTTTTCTGGCTGGAAATCACATTGCAAATGCAGATTGAATGCGATTTGCAAGAAAAAAAAAGAAGAGAACCTTCTGTTAAATAATTAAAGACTGCTTAGGTCTGGTTAAAATAATAAAAAAAAAAAACTCTCAAAATGTAATTTAATTTTAAATGTTTTTTCCAGTGGTGACTGAGTAGAATGACGTGACAGTGTAGATCTACGCCACTCAAGGAATCTATCATGTATTTAATGATGATGAGCTCAAGGCAATTACGAAATACATGGCAATGTTTTGTCAGCAACCACACTGCAAACAATAACAGGTGAACGCTGAGCAATTTAAAATTCTATGACTGACACTCCTATTGTAATCATAGTCCAGGTTAAGATACAGACCTCATCTTATTGCCAGCATTGCCTTTAACAATATGAGGCAGGAGTTTCATTTAAACACCAACAGACCCACGGTTCTCAAAATGGGGCCCCTCAGGAGCCCACATTTGGGTTTAATCCAAATCTCGATAACTCAAAAACAAGTAGCACTAAAATAATCTTCAGTCTTCAGTCTAATGATAATTTTAATAAAAATGTGCTCTATGAGTGGAAAGTTCAAGAATCACATAGAGGCACATATAGACGATGAAACTAACATTAGAATTTTCAAATATTTGACCAGCTGCATTATGTACAAAGGTCTGTGGATTATTTATTGCACATTTAAACTGATACCTGGTTGCTAATAGTTTGAGAACCCTTGTAATAGACAAGTCAATGCAACCAACTTGTCTTTTAATGAGCTGAGCAAAATAAAAACAAAACACCTCTTTTTTAATGGTAGACATACTTTAACCTTGTAACCTTGTGTTTGTTTTGTTATTACTACAAAAGGTTTCTGACATTGAAGAAAAATGCTCAAGTTAAGCAATTGTTAAAGTTAACGTTAAAGTTAATCTGCTTATTAGTATCCATTCACTCATTTACTCATCTCCAGTAACTGCTTTATCCTGGTGATGTTTGTGGTGGATCCAGAGTCTAAACCTAGGAACACGGGGTGCAAGGCAGGAAAACGCATATATCGTGTTCTCGTACACACCAAGAGGAAACTTAGAGTAATAAAACCACCTAACAGCATGTTTTTGGACAGTGGGACGAAGCCTGGGAACCTGCTGGGAACACGGACATTCGGAGAACAAGTGAAACTCCACACAGATAGCAATCCAAGCTCAGGATTAAACCAAGGACCCTGGAGCTGTGAAGTGGCCGTGCTACCCATTGCACCACTATGCTGCCCTATTATTACAATAAATTACTAAACATCATTTTACTAAACATTTGAATTACTTTTAGTAATTCAGTAAACATCACTATCATCATATAATGTATAATAATATAATTACAGAAAATGTGATGTTGCTCACAGCCATGCAGACGATACACTCACTTCATAACTAGCGGTTTTCTCTCTGTCCAAGGTACCATGAATCCTGACGTAGCCATTCTTTGTGCCTACACTGAATAATCCCTCGACCGCTGCAGGTCCTATTAGAGAATATTCAATATCCGTCCTGGTCTCTTCATCTGATCGGATCTGAAATCAAACACATAAAATTTCATATATACATGTGTGTAACATCATTTAACTGTTACTTGTTGTAGGTGTCCAAGCATTTTACTGACTTGTTCTTGTAACTGTGTAACTGTATTTGTAACACAGTGCTGTTAAATTCTTAATTCTGATTGGTCAGATGGTATTTATTAATTTTCTATAGCAATCACAGGTTTATATTAACTATAATATATAACTATCATATTATATTAACTATTAATATTGCTCATTCTAACACACTGTATGTAAAGTCAAAAGCAACAGCACAATAAAAACCTAATAATTAACATGTTTTAGAAAATTGTTGTTTAACAAAGAAAAATGTTCATATGGTGACATCTCCTGTTGTGAAATTAACATAAAGAGTCTCTGCCATCTGGAAAGCCTTCAGGACAGGGGAGTTTGCACTTTGTGGTTTCTCTGTAACATGAAGAGCTGCATTTTTTTTTTGTCTCATTAACTTCACATGAGAGAAAACAGAGAATGATGTATGCTCTATTGATGGAGCAACTGTTTATGGCTTTTATAACATAGGGGATAACAGGTCCTAACTTGCTTTGTGGGTGTTTCACAATATTAAAAGTAACTATACACGCAAATAAAAGTAATTAGTGTTTTTCTTTCATAAATTGGAAATTGCAATTGTTGGTAAAATAACAGGACTTAAATAATATAAAATATAAAAGGTATAAAATACTTTAGGATTTGTTGTTACGGGAAAATAATCAGCCGTGTTGTTGCTCCACCACCTTGTCACTGATTAAAGCCCATCCTCTCGTGCTTAATTCCTTATATATTAACTACAGCACTTACAATTAAATGGTCTGACCATTTAATACATTTAGCCACAGGTACCAACTTCTGTTTGCTCTGGATCTCAAGCAGCCCCAATATTCATGATTAAAATAGGAAGCTTTTATTTATGCTATATACACCAAATGCAGTGTTTTGATAAAGATGATGCTGTTTGGAGTGTAAAACCAGTGGTATTACCCATCACAGTGTCTGTTTTCAGTCTTCTATACTAGTGTTACCCGTTCAAAGCAGCCGGATGCTATTAGTTTTCAACAACAGCTGGCAATTTTAAGTCTCAAGTTCAAGTTCAAGTCTGTGTCCTAAATAGCATCATACTAAACAGTATGGTATAATAGTACATCCTTTTATGGTATTATCAGACCTATGACAGTGTACTATTTTGAGATACTATTTAGTGTTCTGAGATTTGGGACTTAAATTTGGGTCAGTAACAGGAGACAAAGCGAATTATGTTCTCCAGCTAGGTGATAGGCTACAAATAAACTTTATTTGTTGATTGCTCAAATGGAATTGCAGTGCTTTTGTTACAAACAGACGGCAGTGCAAACATCTATGGCTCATTCTGACACCAGCAGATAGAACTACATGTCATGGATGCCATTTATGCACAAGCATTTCCTGCCAGAATTTCTATTTTATTTTCTTGTGGGAATACAACTGATTTGTGGACAAAGTGGGAAAGACATCTCGGTTTTACTGGGAAAACATATGATTCTGCATACGTCCTATATGCAAAATTAAATACTTCCTTGAATTCCATAGCATCCTTGAAATTCAGAAGTTGGCACCTACTCATTTAGTAAGCAGGACTCATACAACCCAGGTTTACTTAAGACAAGTGCATTAAAACTTACATTTTAGTAGAAAATATAGTACAGAAAAATAAAGTTGATATAGCCCAAATTTAAATTTTTTTTGTTTCACAAGAATAAATTTTAATTTATTCTAAATTTTAGTATTTTAGTGTAAATTTTAACATTTTGCTCTTTGTGACCACTCATGTAATTACTACCAAAAACCCTACAAAAAGACTCCACCGAAACAGTTTCTGTTTATCTCTTTAACTTTTCCTAAACACTGTGCTATATTCTATGTAAAATAGAGCTTAAACATGACTACATGTCACTTTATGATACACATAAAAGCATATATGAAAAAACTACATACATAGACACTGGACTATAAATCACTTCAAGTATTTGGTCTGAAAAATGGTCATTATTGATGTCATATTTAGCATTTCCTTGTAGGTAGCTTATTAACCACTTTCCTCTCCAAAATGATAACAGGAACAAACTTTTTCAAAGATGTTCCACAACATTAAATATAACTATAAGTGGATAAAAAGTAATCTTTTACTAAATGAAAAATTGTAATTGCAAATTGCTGTGGTATAACGAGGAATAAAACATTTTGGGTCATTATGGATGTCATACTGAATACTGCCACCTTCATTACATCAATACTTCATCAAAGCCATCCTTAACTTTAACAAATAATATAATGATATATATAATTTCAATGTGCAAAATATGTTGCTCTATCCATGTAAGAAACTGAGATTTGGAAATCATATTATTATTGAACATTATTGACAGGCAAGTGTAATTTATCATTGGAGGAGACGGAGTGTACTGAGTTGGAGGTGTTTTCAGGTTAATAGATTAGGCGTTGTCGAATAATTTTTTCTGTTCAACTGCCATGATAAGCAGTTTATTATTCTATATTAATCAAATTTACAGTTGTCAAAACAAGTTTAGGGGGAACTCTGATATAACAGCAAGTCTACACTTGCATTCCTGGCTTTGCTGTGGAGCTGGCTTATTAACATCAAAGTTTAGATATGCAATTATGAGGGCTGATTTGCACTCAGACTTAGACTGGATTAAACCATAAGTCAGATATTTCTTTCACTGTTTTTAGATGGTTTTGATTTATTGCACCTCCAAAGTTTATCGAGCCTGTAATCCAGCACTCAGTTGCCATACTCGAGTGTGTTGGGAGCATGAATCAGGCAACTTCAGAAACACAGATGGAAGGAGTTAAAGAGAATAGGGACGTCTTCTGTTGAGCTTTAGAGTCAAAACAACTTTGTAAAACGCTAAAATATCTTGCTGTGGCCATAGGGACACCTTGTATCTTTGCATCCTGGTCTTAAATGTTTATGCTCACAGACTATCGTGTAGTGTGGGGGTGTTAAATCCAACCTTAAACCCTCTGATCTTCTTACAGTTCACTCATGGTCTGATATCAGCCGCCTGGGATCTGATGAGCAACAGCAACTAACTTTTTCAAATCCTCAGGCTGTACCACATCTTTTGCTTGCAGGCTTAGTGATTTTAACAAACAGATATGTACTTGAAGGGAAATTACACAGATTTTTCAAAATGTTAGCCTAACTTGCTTGTTGACATTTAACCATGTCATCCAGTTGTTTGTGAAGAAAATGGTCCATTTTAGAAAAATTTCTTGTGCAGCAAGACTTATTTAGTCACTTAAATGATTTTGTAGGCCAAACAAACAAACAAACAAAAGAAATCCTGCCAGGGCTGCAAATTATTCTTCATATTTACTTAAATGACCAGGTGCATTTACTGCAGGGATGATTTACATTTACTAACATCCACAAAACTCCATAAAAGGCAAAGCTCACAGAGAGCTGAAAACAACAAAATGACGACTCAACGGTGAAAGAGCAGCTCCTAAAAGCAACACATGCTAAATCTTCCAGAAATGCAGTTCAGCCACTACGGCACATCAGCTGTCACAGACACTCCCTAAATCATCCTGCTTTTAAAGGGAAGAATTTATGGCTGAGTTTCACAAAACTTTCACCTAAACTTGTTTGAGCAATTGAAATAAATAAGTGATTTATACTCAACCGCATATGTCATATATATAAAACTCCAGTGACTCATCACCAATTATATGATTTGAAGCTGATTAATTGGCATTCACATTAATGAGTCTCCTTATACTTAAATTTACACATAGGAGCTTTCATAGGATACAAACTTTTTTCAGAACGAACTGAAAATAAAGTATAATTTAAAAAAAAAACATAAACGAAACAAACAAACAAAAAACACCAGGAGATTAAATTTTATGTTGCTATGGTTACTGGGGAATTCCAGACAAGAGGTTATCTCAAAGCAAAATGCCTAAGAGTTTTTCAATATTACATATAAAGGCAAAATCACAAAAACTCCGTCATTGTCGAAATACTCCGAAATACTTCAGGACCTGACTGTATATTTGTTTAAAACACAGTGCGATGAAACACAGTGTGTGTGTGTTTTCAAGTTTTACTATTGTATAATTTTGGCATAAGGCTGAGCAATATGATGATATAATATGCATATTGTGATAAGTCTGAGATTAATAAAAACCAAGAATAGTAACAAATCACAGAAGTACCCAGATGATTACATTGTACAGAAACACATTTTCTAGAGCAAAACCTTGTTGCGAAACTAGAGTTCAACCTACTTGTACTTTCACGCAACAACTTTCTCCGAGATAGCTTTTAGAGACTTTTAATGTTTGGTAACATTTAAACAATTAGAAAGTCTGAAAAAAATAGGTATAATTCTGCTTTCAATTAAATTATTGCCAGCTCACTTTATGATGTTTTTCTATCTTACTTTGAAAATCTAAAATCTATACATTGAGTCTGTGAGCACAAAAGGAGGAACTGCAGGATATTCAGCCGGATGCAAACCTTCATGCTTTGATACAAATATATGTAAGGGTCAAAGCCACACTAAGTATTTATAGTAGCATTTATTATGAAGTTACGGTGTACTTTCATTATTATGCCTTTAAAAACATTTTAAATGTAAGAACACCAATGCACCATGTTTGCTTCATAAGAAGAAAGAGCGTAAAGACGTTATGTAATAACTATCCATACTGGTAATATCTTATAAATACCATATAAATACTCACTTTTGCAATAAATTCTTCTCTGATATATTCCTCGGTATTCTCGTACAGCTCCTTCGGAGGGATGATCCATTCTCTTTTCTGTCGATGGAGCGTTCGCAGCTCTCCTTTATCAGCTTCAACCCAGATTACCTGTTCATGCACAAATCCAATCACACTTTCATAATCATATCCATAAACAGAAATCATACTTAAGCAGTTAAAGAAACAGTTCAGAGTCATGGTTTTCAATAAACATAGCCTGGAGTTCTGGCGTTTCTTTTTAATTAAGGCTACAATGACGTGACTAACCACTAACTAATAGCTATTATTTACTTACTACAGTTATTAGTCTAATTGACAATTCACTTTAAAAACGAGCATAAACAAGTATAAACATGGTCAACTTGAATCTGACTGTAATTTAAACGAAAATACTGTTAAGGAGATACAACATAGTCTTCATTTAAACAGTGTCACTGGTTTGTGTTCGAGTGAAAAGTTCACGAATAAAGCCCTGTAAATAGTTTGAAAATGTTGTATTAGATATATTATGAAATCACGCTGGAAAGTTAGCTGCAAGCGATATTCTTCAGACAGGATATAAACTGCACGAGGGCACACACGGGCAGAAAACAAGAAGACATTTGTAAAATATTTTATTGGTATGACACTGCAAACAGGCGGGCATACTGATAACAGGTAATGGGTAAGCCGATACGTTTAATTCGTGAAACAGGTCACAGGTTCGGATGTTAATGCTTCTGCTTTGTTAAGACAATAAACAAGTGCTTAAAGCAGTGCATTTTCTCACCAGTGACCATGCGCAACACCGGACACTAAACAAACAAGCATGCAAATAAACAAACAAACAAACAAACAAACAAATAAATAAACACAAAAATAACAAACAAACAAAAACCGTTTTAACCATGCAAAAATAAAATGTAATTAAAACAAACAAACAAACAAAAAAAAACCAGGAAAGTAAATCTTATGTTGCTATGGTTACTGGGGAATTCGGTGCAAAAATAAAATGTAATTAAAACAAACAAACAAACAAAACAAACAAACAAACAAAAAATACCAGTAGAATAAATCTTATGTTGCTATGGTTACTGGGAATTCCAAGAAAAATAAAATGCAATTTAAAAAAAAAAAACAAAAAACAAAAACACCAAAAAGAATAAATCTTATGTTGCTATGGTTACTGGGGAATTCCATGCAAAAATAAAATGTAATTAAAACAAACAAACAAACAAAACAAACAAACAAACAAACAAAAAAATACCAGAAGAATAAATCTTATGTTGCTATGGTTACTGGGAATTCCAAGAAAAATAAAATGTAATTTGAAAAAACAAACAAACAAACAAACAAACAAAAAAAAACACCCAAAAGAATAAATCTTATGTTGCTATGGTTACTGGGGAATTCTGTGCAAAAATGAAATGTAATTTAAAAAAAAAAAAAAAAACACCCAAAAGAATAAATCTTATGTTGCTATGGTTACTGGGGAATTCTGTGCAAAAATGAAATGTAATTTAAAAAAAAAAAAAAAACACCAAAAAGAATAAATCTTATGTTGCTATGGTTACTGGGGAATTCTGTGTAAAAATAAAATATAATTTAAAAAAAAAACATAAACGAAACGAAACAAACAAACAAACAAACAAAAAACACCAGGAGATTAAATTTTATGTTGCTATGGTTACTGGGGAATTCCAGACAAGAGGTTATCTCAAAGCAAAATGCCTAAGAGTTTTTCAATATTACAACTCTAATAACGGCCATGAGAGAGAGAAAGAGAGAGAGAGAAAGAGAGAGAGAGAGAGAGGGAAAGAGAGAGAGATTTTTATGATTTCATAAAAAGATTTAAACAGCAAAAATTTTGAAAGAGCATGACATGCTGGCACACAGGCCGAATCAACAGACAAAAAAGAGAAGAAATGATTTCCTGTTCTTTTCGAAATAAAATCCCTTTTCGTCTTGAAAGTCAAGTGAAATACTTACAGTAGTGCAAAACGCAGTTATTAAAACGCAGAAGGTCAGAAACGGCGCCATGTAACTCCACGAAAGCAACAGGATGTGTGTTACTCTGAGTGTTGGTGTGTGTGTGTGTGTGTGGGAGTGTGTGAGTGCTGCAGCTGGAGCTCTCTGCTTTGCGTCCTGAGTGTGGGCGGAGCCTGGGTGCAGCTTCATCCACGCCATTGGTCAGTGCACGGGAAAGGAGTCACACTGGTGTAGCTATCTGATTAGAGTTTCTCAATCCTAATGGGAAAAAAAAGCAATAGAAGCCCAGAAATTCTAATGGTTTCCACTACAAATCCATTACAAACCATCAGCTAACCATTAAAACCATTACTATTACTGGTCCTTACTCATGTCCAGGGCAGTGGTAGCTCATTGGTTAAGATGTTGGGCTTCTGACTGGAAAGTTGTCAGTTCAAATCTGAGCACTATCACTGCTGGGGCCCTTGAGCAAGACCCTTAACCCTTAACTGCTCAGTTGTATAAATGAGATAAATATAAGTCACTCTGGATACAGACTTCTGTTAATCGCTGTAAATGTATCCACTACATGTAACATACCAGTAGAGACTCACAGGGACCATTAAAGCCATTACAAAGTCTATAAGGATTTCTAGTGTTTTTTTTGTTTTTTTTCCAGGATACTCTACAATGCACATTTTTTTTTGCTGCACATACATATTTCACATACATAGAAAGTGCATTTCAGAAACATGCTCCCTTAAGTTATGTGAAATATTAACATTCATCGATTCATTCATTATTTCATCTTCAGTAAGTGCTTTATCCTGGTCAGGGTCGTGGTGGATCAGGAGCCTATTCCTGGAATACTGGGCATGATGCAGGAATACACTCTGCATATTACACCACTCATCCAGCACAGTGCAAAATGCACACACACACACGCACACACGCACACACATATTCGCTGGCTGATTCTCACCTTGGGTCAATTTAGAGTAGCCAACATGCCTACATGGATGTTTTTGGGAGTTTGGAGGAAAATAGAGAGCCTGGAGGAAACCCACACAGACAGTAACCCAAAGAGGTAAGCTCAAAAATAAAAAAAAAGGACATATGCGTATGTCTTTATACCACAGGGCTTTTGAATTCTCAGATCTGAATGGTCAGAAGGTGTTGATTAATTTTGTGTAATAGTAGCTCAGACAGAAGTTTTGGCCTCAAGGCAAATTACAGATATAGCATGTACATTAATGCACTCATTCATGTTATTATTTCTATAGCAACAACTTACACAGGGACTTTGTGTACTTTAACATGTATTTGTTGATATGGTGGAGTTTTCTGTAAAGAGAAATTTTTTGGAAGGAATCTCCAATGTCAGCACATTGTACCACGGTAACTTCAGTTTTCCAACATGGGAAAGTCTTCAGAGCAGAGGAGTTTGCAGTTTGTTTTGTTTCTATGTATCCTAAGCTGATATTTTTTTTGTTTGTTCTTATTAACTTCACAACCGAGAAAAAGCAGCTGGTTATAATGGCTAAGTGAAAACAGGAGCTAAGCTATTTCGTAGACGCTCCACAGTGTTAAACATAACTATACACTATAAAAAGATATACCACATGTTGTTGTTTAATGAATAAAAAAATGTAATTGTTGGCAAATTTCTGTGGTATAAGAGGATTGAACAGTCCAGGATGTGCTGTTATTTGAAAAATAATCAACTTTGGAATGGTAAAGCACCCCACCACCCTTTTTTTTTAATTTACGTTATGCTAGGCTGCACGTGCATTCATTTACACTGATATTTTTAACAAATGTTCATGTTTATTGAGGATAATTCTTAATAATGAATCCTTCTAGTGCTTCATTTCGATCCAAGGGAAATTCCTCTAATCACTTTGCTCACAATAAAATAAACTGACAGAAGCAGCATGTTCTTGTCCTAGAATTAATATGTGAATAACAATTACCTCATCTTAGGAGGCAAAGACCGGATTACACCTTGAAACCCGATTAATCACAGTACATCTAAATCTAGAGCTGCACTAAATTGGTTTGATTGATTTTTAACGCTTTTTGATTTGTATTTTTTAACTTTAGCTAAAATTTGGTTTAATTTTGTTTCATTTTGTAATAATATATATGAACATATCTCCTGATGTTCTCTATGGAGTACCACAGGGTTCTCATCTTGGACCATTGTTATTCTCCTGTGTACTTAATGACCTGCTAATCTATTTGCTGTTACTACTGGAATAAACTGCAGAAGAAATTCATTAAGAAAAGACATAAATTCTCTTTACTGGCTATGAATAAAAACCACAATTATACATCAGAGACTGGTTCAACTGCCAATGCTTGATTTCCCCTAACATGTAAAAGCATAATAAACAGGTTATAGCTTGTTCAAAACAGTAAGTGTCATTGTAACTGTTCCCATCATTCTTCTTGTCATTTTCGTTGACTTTAAAAAATTTTGGGCTGGGCATTGTAGATCAGCTCTCTGTTGTGCAACCCATTCTAACACCAGGCTGTTATGAAAGTGATGCTTGATAACTATGTTTGATACTAGACGTCTCTAAGAATGAATTAAACTACAAGGCTGAAACTTTTTTCTTTAGGGTCTCAGTTCCTTCCCTCATAATACTTCCCTCAGTACTTCTCAGTGTAAGATTGAGCAATATCCTCATAGGTCCAATCCCTGATTTATTTTAAGACAATTGCGGGCAAATGTGTCATACAAAACTTTTGTGAGTCCTGAGCAACCCTCTGTCTCTTTTATATTGAAAGCTTTTTGGAGCTTGGTAATGAATAACACAGGGATTTTACAGTTGTTGTTGTTGATGTTCCTCTTTCAGCTGCTCCCATTATGGGTCGCCAGAGCGGATCATGGTCCGCTTATTTGATTCGGCACAGTTTTTACACTGGATGCCCTTCTTGACGCAACCCTCCCCAATTTTATCCGGGCTTGAGACTGGCACTGAGAGAGCACTGTTGCACACAACTCCAGTGGCTGGGGTCGGTTCCCTGGCCGGGAATCGAACCCGGGCCGCAGCGAGAGGGATTTTACAGTAAATGTGTTTTTTTTCCTTTCTTTCTTTCTTTCTTTCTTTCTTTCACAAAGCATGATACTTAAAAATGGTACTCATTTGTCTAAACATTGTTGTTTAGGGAACTAGTAAGATGTTGTTGCTCTGAGACGGGACTCGTGGTCATTCCGGTGTTAACCACCAGTGGAAAGATTCTTGTGGCTCAGAGAGAAACGTGGAACTGAGTTCATTTCTCTTTCACTGCTCTCACACACTCGCACACAATTCGCATACTTACTACCATTCCATCTATTTTCCTCTGTCCCTACTACTGTTCTGTCTACTATTTTCTCCCAGACACTGTAGAAATGCACAATAATTCAATGACTATTGAATTCAGATCCCAGCATGAGGTGTTAAGTATGTGCTAACCCCATCTCTCATGTGGGCCGTTTTTGAGTTTGACAAAGACAAAGGCAGGTTTCATGCAGGGTGATACATAGGCAACAATGCCAAACAGTTTAGTCATCTGTTCCTCTCACAGCTAAGTGAGAATATGTGTGTGTTTGTATGTGTGGGGAGGGAATGACAGGAAAGCAGAAGGAGAGAGAGCCAGAATGAGAAATGCTATAAAAGTTCACTCCTACAGTGTTACTTCATGCTGTCTTTTAGGTTTGTATAGTCAGATTCTTCGGAACAGAGCAGAACTGTCATGCACAGTTCATGTCTTTTGCAATCGTTTGACAATGTTTTACTTTGTATTCAGGCGAAACGGCTGTTATAACCTGTTGTGCTGTAGACAAGGTAACAAGCCTCTGTACAGCAAGTTACAAGACAAGGTAACAAGCCTCTGTACAGTAACACTCAAGTATCTCAAGTATCAACGTCTGATCTCATAGGTTAATAATTATCTTGACTGCAGCAGTGAACACACACTCAGTTCTAAAGAAACCTTGGTGCTGATTAGAAACGTGAACAAGCTTGTCTTTACAAATACTTTCACATTCTTAGCACTCTTACTTTTTGAATTAAATCTTTTTGCATAAAATCATCAGCATTCTTGGGTCTGAATGGAACTGAATATGTTGTATAAACAGTAATAAGTCATCGAAAACCTGCTGCTCCTAAGGACTGTCACATGCCAATTGGCCTGAAATCTGAGATCAAATCTTATCTCTGCAGTTTCTGGGTGGTTATCATTCACTGTTTGCAACTACTGGACCTCTCAACTTCCCAGAACAAATAAATTTGTGATAGAGATAATGATTTGAGGTGTATTCTTGGTCCATGGGTCCACTGTATTCTTGGCTGTACGTAAGCTTTAGCATTGCAAAGGTGAAAGGGCAATGGTACTAAAAAAAACTTTGTGGGTCAGTGCTCTCACATTTTTATAGATTTAAAATAAAAATCTAATAAATGACCTAATTTGTCATGGAGATGATAGTGATCTCACAGAGGTCCTCAGGGGTGTATTTCTAGGTCCAGTGGCCTTCGTATGCTGTTCTATTTGTTGCTTTTTGCATTGTCGATGAGAAAGAGCACCAGACGTGCAAGATCTTTGAACTAATAAACAAACTTATTTGTCATGGAGATAACATTCTCTTACAATTCTCATTCTCATTCAACTTTCTCTTACAAAGCCCCACAGTTATGGAACACCCTTCCACTTAGTGTTCGGGGCTCAGACACAGTCTCAGTGTTTAAGTCTAGGCTGATTTTGTTTAGTCAAGCCTTTTGTGAATAGTTTTTTCTTAGGTACAGAGGCAGGTCTGGAGAGTTCACAGGCATAGAGTGTTGTGGTGAACTGGGATGTTTGGATGCTGTCGCCCATTGTTCTCATCGGTTGAGATCGCTCGCTGCTGCTGGGGGTGGCCCCATATGGATGGCCTGAAGAACCGTTTGGATTGCTGGGGATGGTGCCACCTGGGGGATGTGGAGATGGCTTGGGGATCACATATGGGGAGCTGTACTGTAATGGCTTGGGACTGCGATTGCTGTAGTGGCTTTGGGGCTGCAGTTGCCACAAGCACCTTCGTACTCAGGACTCCATCAGTGGACGGTGGATAGATTTTAACCAACTGGACGTCTTGCAAAAACTGTGATTAATTTACTGGTTGCACAATTGCACTATTTGTCCATATAGTACACAATAATAGAATGGATTTATTTATACTTGCACTATCCATTGCACCCAGATGAGGATGGGTTCCCTTTTGAGCCTGGTTCCTCTCAAGGTTTCTTCCTCATATTGTCTCAGGGAGTTTTTCCTTGCTAGCCTCTGGCTTGTTCATTAGGGATAAATTCACATATTTACTATATATTTTTTGTGAATCCATTTATTTCTGTTCGCACATTGCCAGGCTTCTGCCTGTTTTTTTGACTTTGACTCTGCTTCTTGTTTTGGATTTGTTTGCCATTGATATAATAAAGATACTTAACCTGCAGCTGGCACTGTCTCCACCACCTGACAGTATTTGTCTGTCATTTTGACGATTATCTTGCTGGATGATCCATCTACAGTCAAGTCTCAGAGGTGACCAGGTTTTGGACTAAAATACCTCTGGACCACTGACTGCAAAACAGCCCCCAAACATCAATAATCCACCACCATGATTTACACTTCGGGAGGTTGGGGGGTTTTCCTCATATGGAGTCACCTTTTTTGCCAAACATGACTGCATCAATGGTATTGTGTCTGTGTTTCATTAAGAAGATGCATTATCATTTAAATCGATAATCAACTGCCTTTACACACTTCACTTCACATACAATACATCTTCAACAAGCTGCAGTAGAGTGGATCCTCCCTGTCATGCTACCGCATAGCTATGTTAGCTAGCTAGCTCCGTTATGGGTGACTTGGAAAGTGTATCTTGAGAACAAGTATTGCTAACATTAGCAAAAAGTAATTAGCTGTTATTGACTTACTAACACTATATTGAGAAAGCTTTTCTCCTCCTAATGAAACTTAAATGTTTTGATGGATTCTCCAGAATAGATACAGGGGTTGTGTATGAGATAAATATATATATTATGAAATAAATATATAGGAAAACACAAATTTGGTAAGTGTTCTGCCAGTTTAAGTGGAATCAGCAGTTCTAGGGAAAATACGATAAAAATGAATTTTTTCCCCCCAACATCCCTGGCTTCAGTGTTCTTCAATGTTTTCCAGTGGTTCTAGGGCAGGGGTGTCCATTCTTATCCACAAAGGGCCAGTGCAGGCGCAAGTTTTCATTCAAATCAAGCAGGAGCCACACCTGATTCCACCTAGTTAATCAGTTCATCTTGATTTCACTAGACACAGGTGTGGCTTCTGCTTGGTGGGAATGAAAACATGCACACACCCCGGCCCTTTCCAGATAAGAACACCCTTGTTCTCGGGCATAGCATGTAAAAAACAAGCAAACAAACCAAAAACCTGCTGGTATTTAAAACGCCAGCAGCAGTCCGTATGGACGACCCACTACTAAAAAACATCCACTTCCAGTATTCCAGATTCAGATATAGATAGTGGCATTGCTTTACACCCCTATTAGGTTATAGTTGTAGCCCAGGCAGAGCACACACTGTACAGGCTGGTTTAAGATAGATTTAAACTAATGGTAGTTATTTGATACAATGTGGAGGAGTATGCTGGGTAATTATTGGGCTACTTGGTAATTATAGGGTTAGGGTTATGGTTAGGGGGTTTGAAATGTTACTTCATGATATGATATGATCATGATAGTGAACACTTGTTTTAACCCAATGACACAAAAGTATCTGGAATTCTGATTTCACTGGCTTTCATAGTCACAAAGCTAACCAAGCTAACCACACCCTTAACTGGAATCCCATTTAATTTTATACTCTTAATACAAGGTGGGAATTCATATGAATCTGCAATTGTGAAACAATCTTGGGCTAACATGCTAAGCATAATCATGGCACAGGGAAAGGTTATGACACATAATAAGTAATCAAATAAATAATTCTTATAGATAAAAGACAGAATAGCTGTCCTGCCATATTCATTAATTCACAATCAATTAAATCATCTGAAACATCAACCAACTCAATATTTAATGTCTTAAATGTGTATCCATCATTTCTAAAAAAAAAAAATCATTTCATTATATAATTTGTACTTACACTCACTGTTCACTTTAATAGCTATTCCCTATTCTGATGTTTGATGAGAACATTAACTGAAGCTCTTGACCTATACCTGTATGATTTTATGCATTGAGCTGCTACCACATGATTGGCTGATTGGATAACTGCATAAATTTAATTTGATTCTATTTATTTCTGTAAAGCTGCTTTGTGACATTGTCCATTGTTAAGAGCTCTATACAAATAAAATTGAATTGAATTGAATTAAATGAGCAGGTGTACAGATGTTCCTATTAAAGTGGATGGTGAGTGTATATATTATAGACCAGTGGGTAAAGATTGTAATCTTAAAGCCTAAAGTAAAATAATGTAAAGATTTACACAATATGGGAAATGGGACTATTGGAATAATGAACCGAATAGTCATACCTGAACAGAAGTAAATATACTTCGCTGTACATTAATCAAAGTAAACCTTAAAGCAACCCACAAGAAAATAATGATAAAAAAATAAAAGAACTGAAAATATTAGAAAAGCGGTAGGCTCATGCCATGCTGTTTTCACATTACATTAAGGTTCACAAAGTAATAAAATATTTTCACACTTGAAACAATGAAATAATGAATACGGCATCATTGTCTATTCAACTGATGACTAAAAATGCATCCACATACTGTAAATTAGCAAATGACTGCATGTTCCTAAATATTGACTTACTGAAATGTACAGTCTACAGGTATAAATGTTAGAATTTGCTTTTCAGCCTCAGTTGTGAATTTTGCCAATTAACATACACAAACATGTTCATTAAAGTGTTGTTCATATCAGTCATTGTGGGCTTCATTTCACTCAGTGATGGTATGAACATCAGGTTAATGCAGCTGTTGATTGATTATGTGGCTTATTTGGTTTATAATAATAATAATAAAAAAACATAAAATACAAGTGTTAGTAACTGGAGTTACTGTACGTGTGCTGAAGTTTGCACTGGAGACTCCTGGAGAAATGTTAAATAAAGAAATAGCTTCATCAATGCCCGAGTTTTCCTTTGTTAAGTAACAACACACAAAAAATGTTTTTTTTATTATTTCTTCTCAGGCTTAGATTTTGTGGAGTGTCTGCCATACAAGTAAATTGTTGATTAATTCGTCATTATGCTGTTGCCTTTGCAGGAATAAACCAGTAAAATATTCTTACTCAACAATTAAAAATTATTCATTTAGGCAAGGCAAGAATGAGTCTGTCTAATGTTTCTGTCAATGTTTCTGAGTTGTTAATTCGCAAGAATCTGTTTGAAAAGTCAACCAACGCCTAAGTGTTGAAATCTACACTGAGAAAACGTCATTCATATTACATTCATATTCCTATTATAAGTGTGGAAAGTTTCCTCTGGAAAGGTTTCTCAATTTGTGTAATTTGTGCCTATATATTTAATGTTTAAGGCCAACTTCCATTCACCTCACCCAAAATTTACGAACAGATCTAAATATTTTGCTTTCAATGCTTAATTTCAATCATAGATTAGATTACAACGATGATTATCATTTAACCTCTTATCATTTAACATCTGACTGTGTGGCAGGTTTGTTACTTTTATCGCTAAGTTGTGGTGGTACAGAAGTAAAAGTAAAGAAAAAAATAGCTATGCCTGTGTAGTTTGTGTGTAAAAATGCCAAGTTTGACCTGAGTCAAGTTTCGAATCTCTGACTGGAAGACACGGGGATGAGGTGTCTCATTCCCTCAGGTAAAAACTGTACAGGAAAGGGAGTAGTCCAGGACCTGGGACCCTATGAGGTAGATGATGATGATGATGATGACGATGATGATTACGATGCTGTTGATATTTCCCCAGAAGGTAGAATTTCACAAGGTAATTTTATTGAAGTTTTCGTAAAAGCACAAAGATAAAAGACTGTGATGTCACTATCTATGTCTAGTCATGTTTTTACTATCATGTCTAGGAATACAATGAGAAGCGTTGCATCATCAGTCTTAAGAAACAAGGTGGGGCAGGCAGTTGGCATGTGGTCAAAGTGTAGCATGGCATGACACACCCAGAACACATGTAGATTCATAATGCAGGTACGAACTACCAGAGCTATTGCATCAAACCTCCAGGGAAGAAGAACAAAATTGCTTACACCAGTTTACACATCACTAGTTTAAATTTGTTCCAACAGCATTTTTTTTTACCAACATTTGACCACTATCTACTACCAGCATGTGAGCAGTTCTCCCAATGACCTTATGTCACATTTACATCATATAGCATTGACAGATATCCATATCCTGAGAAACCTACAGAAGTGCTGTAGTGTAGTCTTAGTCAAAAACAACTCCTTATTTAAGTGCTTGGTGAAGAGGTAACTCTTCACTGCAAAGAATTATGTCTTAGCAAGTAAAAATATTTTGAATATAGGCATCTTCAACTAATATTTTTTTATTAGATTGGTTTTAAATATAAGATTTTGAATGCTTCTGGAAACCTCTAATTTCCCCTTGGGATTTTTACTTATGTCAAATTTGTCTTAAAATTGTTATATAATCATCTCATAATGAAAAAACTATTACACAACGTTTCCTTTGTTCAAGAGACCTTAATTCAAGAGATACTACTTGCGAAGATATTGTTTTTGGAATATAAATATATGAAAATTAAACTTACTTCTAGAAAATTTTCAAGCTTGTTCTATTGGCATATAATTTTGCTTCTTTCTAGAAATAAATGCGTAAAACTAGCAAAATCTGGCTTTGTAGGCAAGCTCCAGTGTTTTTAAATCTGATAAGGACAGATTTAAGAAACTAATGGAGGGAACATACCTGTAGCAATACCTGTAGTGGAGTATGTGGGAGATCTTGGAGGGGTTTAAGTCAGTTACAGGGGATGGATGGCATGCAGGGGAACACCTACTAGGAGCAAGTTGCAGTAGTCCTCTCAAGATGTAATACTGAGATGACAAAGGACTGAAAAAACCCAATTAGGCTCTGTGTAGAAAAACGTCAATCTTCCTGATGTTGAAAAGAAGAACTGAGGAAGGTTAGCAAAGAACAGGTTGTTATCGAAACTACCTCAAGGATGTAGTCATATTACCCATTGTAGTGTCCATTTTAGACACAATTTCAAAGTGCAGCTTCTTCCCCAGAACTTTTTTTTACTTATTATTAATTATTAAACTCTTTAATTTTAAGTGTAATGTGTCCTTTGTTGCTCTCTGAGTCTTCTGGACCATCCCTTGTGGGCAAAATGGGCAGGGCAAGTGATGCAACCCCCACCCTCAACCCCCTTGTGAAATAGTATTAGTGTTTTTCTAATTTCCAAATATTTGTTTACTAGTAACAGCTCTTGAGCAGACCAGTAATACCCGTTTCTCTGCTATGACGGCAAAGCGAAAATGTTGTTTTGGTCTCACTGTGACCCTTCTACTGTTTCACTGCATGAATGCTATGCATACACAAATATTTCCCACTGGGATTTTTGTTTTTACAAACCAGAGGTTCTACCAGTAAAACCATGGCATGGCTGGAGAAATGAGGTTGAAGGTTATGCCCCTAGCATTGTTGGTTTTATATAAGGGCTGGACTGATGAAATCAGATTACGTCCTGCATTAGTTGCTGCCTAGGTAGGCTTGCCAAGGCCATGTTTGTTTGTGCCAAATAATCAGAATTAAATCTAATTTCTGCAGATGTAGGCTAAGGGTATCAATGGGTAAGTCTATACAGTGTACGTTGTACTGAACGATGTACTAAAACATTTCAGATTTAAGATGCAGTGTATTTCAAAGATTGTGTGCTAGAAAGGGGGGTTATGAAGTGGATAATGTCCATACCAGGCGATGATAAAAAAGGCATATTGCAGATACTGCAGATTGGAAATGCGTGTGCACTACAGTGAACTTGTTTTCTGATTCAAATACTGAGAAAAAAAAGGAAAAAAGTGCATCTCATTTTTCCTAGTTTCAGTACTTTTTGTGCAGTTTTTAAGATGTAGTTGGTCTAGAAATTTAGCAGAGCAACCCTGTGCCTAAGTCCTCATTTATCCACAGACAACAGTAACTTTCTTCTCTGATTTCCATCCAGATAGTGCTACATGGATGCCAGGAATAATTTGCATAAATTTGTAATATTTACATTGCATTTACATTTGTTCATACAGTTCAGACAGGATAAATTCGACCAGCTCAGCTTTGTTTCCGCCATGTCGATACCCAGTTACTGCTGACTAACGCTTACTAAAGAGTCAAGTACAATGACTGTGGTAACACTTTGTAATTTCACTCACAGCTTTGTGAAGTGTGTCAGATGATCTTTTGGATGTAAATATAATCTCATGATTCACTTGAAAAATTTACACACGCATGTAGCACTTCACGTTTTGCTTCACCTGTTTCATGTGTAGTGAATGTTTTTTGTCATGTGATTTTGATTGTGTCACATGATTTTCTCACATTTCTTTTATTTTCTCATCTGATATTTCCAGGATTTATATATTTTCACATGATTTTTTTTTCACATGATTCATTTTTCACAAGTGATTTTTCCACAAATGATTCATTTATTTTCACAAGTGATTTTTCCCCAAATGATTCATTTATTTTCACATCATTTTCTCACTATTCATCACATTAGGCATGTAGTTTTATTTTTCACATGATTTCTTACATGAATTATTTGTCTTTTCATATGTGATCACATATTCACATGATGTCGCGTGTGTTTACTTGAATTCACATGTGCGTTTTCGTGGGTTTTTTTTATAACATGGTAAAATGCATCTTCAATTGTTTTTCTTGTGTGATTGTGAAAATATTTAATCATGTGAAAATTAATTATTCATGTGAGATCACCTTTTTCTATAAGGGTTTTTTTTTTCCCCCACATTGATTTTGCACTTGTTTCTGGTCAGTTTTGGAAATCAATACTAAAAGCATGCATATAAATTATGTTTACATTTTTCCCACATCGGGGGCATGATACCTTTTCACCAAAATATTCACAGATCAGGCACAAAAAAGACAAACCCTGCCTGGACTTGTTGTGCAAGCTGACTGCATATAGCTGTTCCTTTTACCTGTGTATCTGAGATTACAGGCATTGTCGTGTGGTAACCAACCATACTTTAGCAAGAGTAAAGACTTGTTTCTATGAAAGAGTAGTGTCAAAGAGAAAGTAAGCCATGGAAAAAGTAAAAGAAAAATGTAAAATTTGGAAAGGTACATAAAATACAGAAAACAACTAAAATATTCAGTATGTAAAGTACATAAAATGATCAAATATTCAGTACGTAAAGAAAATGCAAAACAATATTTAGTACTTAACATACACAAATACATAAAATATTCAGTACATATGATACATAAAATATTTTTAAAAAATGTAGTATGTAAAATTCACAAAGTGCATAAATATTCAGTTCATACAATACAGAAAATACAGAAAATAAAAAATATATAGTATGTAAAATACACACAATACATAAAATATTCAGTACATAGAATACACATAAAATATTTTATTCCACTGAAAAGACACTCAGTTTCAGACATTTACAGAACAGTTTGCTGGAAATTTTGAAAAATTGTTTAATCCAGAAAATGTGGGATTGATTGTCCTTTTTCAGTATAAAGTGTAATGTAAGTGTAACAATTAACAATTTTCGAGCGGTTCCTCTGTAGGGATAGGATTGAACATGTAAAATTTAATGACTGCAGGTCACGTAGAGTTAGTGTGTTTCCACTCTAGTTAGTGTGGTTTAATATTTATGAAAAAAAAATGTATATCATAATGACACATAAATTGACATATAACAGGAAACAACGTTTTCAGGGATATATGACATGACTTGATTGTAACAAGCGTGTGGAGCTTAAAGCTATCATCAGTGGTGTTAAGTTGTTGACTGCAATGTAAGAAAAGACATGTTAAAGAGTCAAAAATGATTGACATGACCATAATTGTGATTTTCTAACTGTAGTGTCTTGCCTTAAAGGTCCAAATTGCTCAGTTTATCTAACTGAATATTTGTATGTCTGCTTCAACACATGACCTGAGTGCCTGAGGGCCAAGAATATCCCTCTGTAAAATGTGTAAAATGTGGAGAGGCTTCTTCATGTTACTCTGCTTCAGAACTATGTAATGGAAATCTTTTTTTTTTTATTATTAAAAAAAGGAAAAATAAGTTGCCTCTGATATTTATATTTAACAATTATCTTTTATTGTATCATTTAAAATTGAAATAAATTATATTATAGTTATTTAACATCAAATACTGCTTAATATGAAATATAATTTATTTATATTTATTTTTATATTATTCAGTATTTAATATTTATTTAGTATTCACTTGCACTCATTTTGTCTATTTTTATCTTTCTGCATTATTATTATTTTTTTTTATCTGTCAATACTGTCAATACTACTACTATCAATACTGTCAATACTACTACTACTACTACTACTACTACTAATAATAATTATTATTATTATTATTATTATTATTATTATTATTATTATTATTATTATTATTAAAAAAGTATGACCACTGGGCAATCAGTGAAAAAAAAATCTAATCTTTTTAAAATAGTAATAAAAATTGAAAAGAAAATGCTTCTTTTGATGTATAGGTTGAACAGGTTCATTCTGATATGAGTAAGGGAGAAAGATCTAGTCATTAGGGTGTGGTACTTGGCATTATGTACTATATGGAAGTATTTTCTATACTGCAACTGTAACACTATTAATTACAGGTTACATGGTTTCACAGTATACCATATGAACAAGCAATGCTACTCTTAAGTCCTACTGTTAAAAGAATCTAAATCTGTGTCTAAATCTGACTCGCAGGATGTTGCTCATTTCTGACTGAATGTTTTGGAAGCACAGCTTTACAGGATTGAGGAAGTCAGCAGTCATTCAGAGGCACTGCAGAATTCGCCACGCCCTTTCCTTATCTCCAGTCTGCAAAAACATGTGCTCATGGCCTCTGTAACGATGGAGAAAAAATGAAAAAGGCACTCCCCCTCTTCCCCTAGACACTTCAATTTGAGGAAATCCTCACTTGCGTTTTTTTTTTTTTAAATTCACGGCACATAGTTTTAGTTTGGTCTCATTATAGACGAAGACCTCGAACTATAAATCCACAATCCTCCAGCAATATCTGTTGAAAAGTAAAAAAAAAAAAATGGTGCATTTGTGATCCAGATGTTTATTCATTTATGTAGGATGAATTTGCTGAGATCTCCGGATTGGAAATGGGCCGTGAGTACTGCCCTCCCTCACTTTGGCCCAGCTCAGACACATTCCTACAAGCTGAGAGCAGAGGTCACATGGTCTCTCCCATCCATAGAGCACTAACACAGATAAAGGTGAGAAACAGGCCAAAACATTCCACTGATAATGACACAACAACGCTGCATTATTCACGGCCGAGTATTAGTCTCTGCAAGAGACTGTCAAAATGCAAGTAGTGAAACATGAAGGATTTATTTTGGTACTGGAGATTATCAGCTCCATTGCTGCTGGAGGGAGATACACACGGCACTTCATGACCCTCACACTCATTTATGGTGCCGTGTTAGAAAAAGGGTGTGTCCTATTTAAATGTGAAGATGTGAAGAAAGTAAATGTGAAGAAAGTAAAGCTGGAGTTAATTAACTTTTTTAATTCCTTTGGGCAAAAACCAATCGTATTTTTTTAATCTGGATTTTGTGTGTGTGTGTGTGTGTGTGTGGGCATGTTCATACCTTGGTGGTGAAATATCTGACAGTTTCGACCTTTTGACCAACCAATTTATTTTATTATTATTAATTTTTTTTTCAAAAATGAAAAAAAAAAAAAAAAAAAAGCTAAAAGAGTCGAAAGATTTCCTTTTGGATACTCAGGTTAAGGTTACAGGTGTATCATAGCATTAATTACTGGCAATAATTATTTCCGTGGAAGGGACTTACAAAGAAAGGGTATGTGTGTGTGTGTAGTGTAGCCTGGGTGAGGTGTTTGTGATTTGTGATAACTGATATGTATGGCTGCAATGACAGTGAATGGTATTTCACATACAGCCAGAGAATGCAAGGTGTGACTAAATAAACACAAGCTCAATCACTAGGGTGTGTGTGTGTGTTTGTGTGTGTCTGTGTTTATGACAGAAAGTAAAGCCAAAACCAGTTCATCCATCTATTTGCATAAATGATATGAAGCGTCGAACCTTTGAACTGCTTTCTGTTGACTGATTGTCTTATGATTAACAGGATATAGGAGTGTCTAAGCAAACACACACGCAAACACACACACACACACACACACACACACACTACAGTGTAGGAGTGCAGAAGAGGGCATGCTATGAGCTGAGAAATGATTTTTGGGGAACTGGCTCTCTCTGCTGGTGCTGAATCATATTGTACTGAAAGGTGACTGTGGAAGCAAAACCATATTAAAGCAACATACTGATTTTTATATGCTTACAACCTTAACATACTACTGTATAACTCAAATATATTATTAAATACTAGTTCTGGGATTTCTTTATCTGACCCTTCATCCGGGTCGAACAGATTAACACCTTTAATCACGTCAATTACGACAATTTAATCAAGCGGTTGGTTGCGATCCAACACCTCAAACGAGCAAGGTCAAGAGTCAAAAGATGGCACAAGCTTCTCTAAGACTATATACAGTACTACAGTATGCAGTCAAAGACGTTCCCGCACTGGGATTGGGAACCACTGAGAGCTAAATAACATTACCATATCCAGGTGTAAATGTGGCCAATCATAGGTCTTCCTGTACAGCACACCAGCCCGTCAGGTGGCAATAGCATGTTATGAAATGTTATATCAAACAACTTAAGAGTAACATTAAGAGCATGCATTCTCAGAGATAGAGAAATGCACACTTCAGCCACAACAATCTCTGAAAAAATATTGTCCCACCAGCTGCCAGTTCAGTCTTATCCAAAAGGGTCTTATCCAGAATCTCTGTCTGCAGTTCGGTTTGTACAGCAGGAGTGTTGGATTCAGAGGCAGTAGAGCATGTATCATATTCTGACAACTGTGCAATTCAATTGTAAACACATTATCAAAATAAGATATTACAGACTACAAAGTAACAACTTGGTCAACAGCTATGAGAAATGGATTCACAGCACATTCATAACACAGGCAAAGCCGTGATGAGCATGCACAGGTTGATGCTGTGATGTCAGCATTTCCAAAGCATACATTTTTCCAGGTCACACAAAAAACAGTGAAAACAGAGTTTTAAAATTTCTCCACCTTTGACTGTGTTTTTTGAAAAGCTTTTTCGAAACTTTCGGTGACCCAAAACTCCATTTTCATGTGGATGGGATGTCAAAAATTACCAGTTATATTCAAATACATGTGGACATTCATTGAAACCTTAAATGCGAGTCCTCTTTTAACAGACTGCAGGCTTAATGTCCAGGCCTGGAAAAAACAACCACCACTGCAACAACACAAAAAAATAAAAAATTCAAACAAATACTGAAAATATGCAAATGATGTATACATTATTTTTACATAATTTGTTTGGACTAGCTCCTTAAAAAAATATAGAATTTACTCTATTATAAAAGTTACGTATTTGATGAAACCCTTAAAGATTTTTTTTTTGGAACCGAAGTACCCTTAATTATTCAATGAATCCTTAAAGAACCCTTCAAGGACCCTTTCTAAGAGTGTACTCTTTATGTCTTCAGATGTTTAGCAATTTCATGGTTTATTACCTGTTTGTGAAAAATAGACAGAGGTATGCAGTGGCTTTAATCAAATTTGTCTTGACTATATGCTTTTTGTGACCTTGGCATATTGCGTCGAGGGCACTGCATGTTTCAGCAGGAGTGTGTTGGATACGTTGCACATTTGCTTTCATCCACCAAAAATGATAGATCAGCATTTATTCATTCAAGAAAAAAAACACATAATGGTTTTCAGTTACAATGCTGGCGTGAGCTAAAACAGACCAGTGGTGGTGTCATTACTCTGTGAATAGTGATATAAACTTTTTATATTTTTAATATATGTAAAACTTTAATATTCCATGTACACATACTGCGTGATACATTGTTCTCTTTTATAAACATAATCCAAATGTTCAATGTGAAAGGACTAGCAGTGTAATACAGTGCCACTGTCTGTATCTGTATCTGTTTAGTGCTCCAAATGCATATGTACATACTGCATATGTATTTTTACTTAAAACAAGGAAGTGGGTGTGGTCTATATTGGACTTTTTTTGAAAAACAGTGGAAAACACACACACACTAGATCAACAGTGCCTAAACTGTTTGAGTAGCCAATTGAATGCTGTTTGTCACCACATGTTAGGGTTTACACTATGGTCTTATACCCATCACTCACACAGGCAAATAAACTGAAAGAACTAAACTTAAAATGCATATGAAGATATATTTTAATGGTGAAATATTTCATTGCTTAGATTTAGCGGAGATGATGTACAGCACTTTGGCTGACACTTTGGCAGTCTTTTAAATGTACTATATAAATAAAGGTGACTTGACTTGACTTGAAGTAGTAGGTTTTCCCCTTAATAGGTTTATGCAAATATATCATGCATGACCGAAGTCAGGTTAGGCAACGTTACACCGAAGAGCAATAATAGCCAAGCACACCCAATGCTTGGTATCAGATTTTGTCATGAAAGGAATGGCTTGGATGAACATGAAAGTAAATCAAAGTACACAAAAAATTGACAGCGCTATGTAGTTAACTTCACATGCATGCAGAGGACAACAAATCAAAATATTAATACACTCTACATCAACCTGCTGTCCATAAATGGCAAAAAAAAAAATCTCAACCTTAATGTTCAACTTAAATTTGCCAAAGGACTCGCAACATGCTAGGCTCACTGCAGCTCATGCCCAACTTTTGCCTCTAACATAAACACAGAGCAGGATTAGTACTGCGGCTCAAGGCCCACAGAAAGAGTGAAGTATACCTTAACTGAGTCAACTACGGAAAAAAAGGAAAGATAGGAGCTGAATTAAAAAGTACCAAGTAACTTTCACTTTCACAAAATAGAAATAATGCCACTTTCTCACCTCTTACACTAAAGTTACATTTGGCCATCTGAAGCAGTCTCACTCAATTGAGTTTGAAGGTTAGAGAATTTCCAGGCTTACATCCCCTAACAGTGCCTTCAGGACCTCTGGATGCCAGCAGACAGCACCCGGAGGAGTCTGCAATCTCGGTGGAACCTCCAATAATGCTGTGGCAATCTTAAATATAAAATAAGTGAGAGCGCCAAATACATGGTGTCTCTGAGTGAAGGCTCTTTTTTATTCACAGAAGCAAATCCGTAAATCTTTCATCTTTCAGAAGCGAGCACTTTTACAGTATCACTCAATTTACACACTAATTACTTATTGAGACAAAGAATTCTTATTTTATTGGCAGTTGCATAATTTTTCATTGTTAGTATAATCCACATCACACTTATGACGCTCATATGGCCTTCCATCCACACTCTCCCTCTTATTATCATTATAGATGCCACTCAGGGTCAAACTGATGTCTCTGAGTCCCTCCTTTCCTACACTAATCCACAGAAATCCCATCCTTATCCATAGAAAACTGATCTAATGCTACCTCCTTCAGACAGCTCGGACCCACATGGTTGCAGAAAGCACACTAGCGTCTCAAGGCTATCAGAGCGAATGGTAAAATGACATTTTGCACTTTAGTTATCATTACACCACCTGATATAAAAATAGCCCATTTGTATATAAAAGTAGCCTATTGTAGCATTAATCCTAGCAGTTGTCCCAGAGCTCCACCTGTTCCCAGTCGGCACACTTTCTCCTCAGTGCATGTGCACATGGCTACATGAAGCTTCTGAACCTTGCAGGACTTTCCCTGATGACCTTGCACCTCCAGTCCCACTGTGTAGTGTCCCAGCCATAGGATCTCCTGGCTGCGCAACATGACTGTTGTTTCCAGAAGAGGAAGTTATCAGACATGAGATACACAAAGGAGACACAAGTACAGGGAATTAAATTAAGCATGTACAATATGCAAGCTTTCAACTTAACCACTGAGACGCTCGACTCTCCAGTTCTCTTTTGTGGCCTTGGTAACCACTCTGAATTCAAAAGGTTCTGCATTGGGGTTTGGGACATTATAATATTTAAAACGTTATATTATAACAGCTCATACAACTGTACATGATTTTAGGACATAACTCACAGAACTAATGCCATAAGCACTGAGGTTATAAAGCTGCCTTCATGTCATATGAAAAAAAAAAACAGAATTCCAATATCCAACTGGGAAAACCAAAAGTGAGACTGACCACATACACTTCATGGAAATTAAATCCTTAAATGGGAATTTTAGTATCTATTTCAGTTCATAATACATTTTCATTGATAAATTGTGCCACCCACTTTACTTCTGTTAAAGATCAGAAAGAGATGTGCTAATGTTTAACATGGTTTTCATTACACATTACACATTCTGTAAGACCAGCCACATGGCTACTCCCATCTTTGGCTAACTTACCACTGGTGATGCATAAGATTTTGGCGTAGTATGTTTCATTACAGGAACGTGGACTCGCGGTCTGGATATCTGTTGAGTCTGATCTCGGCTGTGTGCTCATTAATGCTCACCCAGTTGTCAACATCATCTTTTACATACCTACAACAATAAAATAATGATATCAGTTTTTCGCCTTGACAACAATTTCAGCCACTGACAATTTCAGATTGACCTCGTTCAACCCCTCATAGTTCAGCTCCTTTAATAGTTAAGACAATAATAAAGAAATCAGATAATAAAAGAAATGAAGGGTTTATGTAGAAAGAGTAGAAAGTAAATAAATGTTATAGGAATTAGCTGAGAATGTGATTATAAATTTTAGTCATTATGATAATGATAATAAAATATGATCACATTCTACAGTATCATAGTATTAAGCAACTTTTTACAAACTCACAAGCAAGTAGTGAGAATTCAAAGATTTTGATTTTTATGAAATATGAACATCACTCATACATGCATATATTTCGATATATTACACTGGCTTTATCCTTTGTACATAATGTTTCCACACATTGTTAATTTTGAGTGTAGGTGTTGCACAAAAGTGCAAAAGTCTACGTTATAAACCAAAAATCATGATGAAATTTGGAGAATTTTGAATTGTCGTGCAGAATTTTTGAATTTGCACCAGAATTTTGGTGCATATTCTCAGCATGTTCTATTAGGACAAGTGGCATAAAAGTACAGATATGATGAGATTAATGGGGGAAAAGGGGATTGGCATCATCTTTCGGATTTCAATTTCATCACAGTTCTTGCCATTTTGCTACTAATATACAGCTTTTGGCTAACATTAGTATCACAGGAAGTGATAATAACGCAGGCTAAAATTTAAGTCATGACGGCAGAGATTACATTTCATTCTTATTTATTAACTTGCAAGAACAACTGCTAATCAAGCAAAAATTGGAGGTTTTGGCTAATTCATACCAAATCACAATGTGAATAGGCCTAGATCCATGGTTTTTAAAGTGGAGTCCATGAGGAATAGCCAAGGGGTCTGTAATTTCTCTTTTTTATTTAGTTACAGTGGTGGGAATCTCAACCCACTATTCTTGAATTATTTATATTTATTATTGAGTTTTTATAGTTAATAAGCTGTTTTACTGGTCACTTGAATGTGTTTAATGCAACTGAATTAAGTAAGTAGGTTTAATAAATAGAATAAAGAGCTAACATATTATTGTACATATTTAAATAATGAGCCTAATATTTGGAATATATTCATTAATTAAATCTACAGAGAGGGTCAGGAGATTTTTTTTTTATTATTTTGATTATTTGATTAAAGGGGTTCCATGACCGCACAACATCTGAGATAACCTGACTTATACCATGCTCACCAAATGTAGCTGAAATGACAAAACGTTTGGCTTGTGTAAAAAAAAAAAAAAGGTTTTTATGCTATAAACATTCAATTTAATCCAGGGACAATCAGTGTGGGGCTTATCCTTGTCTATGATTTTAAGCCGGACTGCTTCCACATTCTTGATATTCTCTTCCACACTACTCTCGTACTGCAAACACCACACACACATGGTGAAAAGAAGCAGTCAGCCATTTGTCAGATTTTTTGTGCTCTGTTTTGATAGTCTGATTGCAGAGATTGGCATATCAAACTTTCAATCGAATTCACTCGAACGTACTTTAACCAAGCTAACCTTCACCAGTATGCCAATTGAACAAGATCAGTATGTAATAAATAATTTTAACATATTGAGCATTTTTCACTTTATGCGTAAAGTTTTTGCTTTTCACAACATATGATTATTAGCCATACCAGGCTCATGAAACTTTTCCTCTTCACTGCAAACACAAAAAGGCTTGCAGGTCACATGTAAAGACTATCTGCCTTTTGGAAATAGCTGTACTGTGTTACTGTATGATATGAAGTAGTCAACGGGTCAAATGAATTATTGCATATAGATCTTCTTCCAATAGCATAGTGGTGGGGATTAGCTTGGTTGAAATACGTATCATACAGAGCTTCCGAGTGAAGGTTTGATACCTTGCTATGTAACGTATGCTTGTGCCAGAATGTTGATATTCAATGTACAGAAGGTGCTGCAAATAAGCTGCATGTGAATGTCTTTTTTTTCTGTGACACTGGGTTGGATTGGTAACACTGTGTTTAGACATATCATTGTTTTTACTGCAAATAATAGAGTTTTATTTCATTACGAGACAAATAACATTAGGTATTCCTAGTAACAAATGAATCCATAGCAAAACACTCACAGAGTCCTTCTCTAATATCGGGATGTTATCATTGACATCAAGTATGTTGATGGTCACAGTCCCTGTTCCTGTCAGTGGTTTGTTTTGGGGATCAGAATTGACTCCGTCCATGTCTGTACCCGTGATTAACAGAAAAGTTGAAAATATTCTTGTAAATATTAACAATCTAAAAATTATCATTTTGAATTCAGTAAAAAAATATCAGTAGATCAGTAGCATGCCTCATACAGCCGTGAGGAAGCAGTTCCCAGTGTGTATACTGTGAAAACGTCTCCAGGTTACGTATGTAACCATGGTTCCCCGAGGGAACGAGAGGCTGCGTCACGAAACGCTATGGGAACGCCCCCGTGTGACCGCGCTCTGAATCACGTGTCTAATCCGTCCAATGGATGGGCGAGACGTCACGGGCGGGGTGATGTAGCGACCCGGAAGCATAAAAGCCCGAGCGGCGAGCCCCGCGTTAGCTTACTGGAAAATGAAGCAAGCGCCGCAGGGACGCCGGAAGTGTGGCACCGAGACGCAGCGTCTCGTTCCCTCGGGGAACCATGGTTACATACGTAACCTGGAGACGTTCCCCTTCAGGAACTCGAGCTGCGTCACGAAACGCTATGGGAACGAGTATACCCACGCCGCCAGACTTACAAGTCCCTGCCTCCAGGAGGAGGCATGCCTAAGGCACAAGGACAGAGGAGCCGGGAGTGGCTCGGGTATCTAGGTCATAAAACCTGGCAAAGGTCAGGGGCGTGGACCATCCTGCCGCGTTGCAGATGTCCTGTAAGGACACACCTGCCAGAAAGGCCTTAGAGGCCGCCACCGTTCGGGTAGAGTGAGCCTTGACCCCCAGGGGACTGGGGAGACCAGAGGACTCGAAAGCCAGAGAAATGGATTCTACAATCCACCGGCTGAGGGTCTGCTTAGAAGCAGGAAAACCCCTCTTAGGGGGACCAAAGCAAACAAGCAACTGGTCCGCCTTTCTCCACAGGGCAGTTCTGTGGACGTACACGTCCAGTGCTCGCACTGGACACGTACAATTGAGCTTCCGATGGTCGGGCTCCCTAAAGGGAGGAGGACAGAAAGCCTGCAGCACGACCGGCCGTGGTGCCGAGGAGGAGACTTTCGGTACGTACCCCGCTCGGGGGTACAAGAATGCTTTGGCCAAAACAGGCGCAAAGTCTAAATAGGAAGGGGCCACCGAGAGGGCCTGAAGATCCCCCACTCTCCTAAGAGAGGAAATTGCCAAGAGAAAGGCAGTTTTCAACGTCAGAAGACGGTCCGAAATCTCCTCTATGGGCTCGAAGGGGGGTTTGCAGAGAGCCTCTAAACCCACGGCCAGGTCCCACGAGGGGACCCGAGATCGAGCTGGAGGTCTGATCCTCAGCGCACCGCGGAGGAAACGTGTCACCCAGGGGTGCCTGCCCACTGACTGGCCATCGAGAGGGGCGTGGCAGGCCGCAATAGCCGCCACGTACACCTTCAGGGTGGAGTGGGTCAGTCCCGCGGAGAGGCGGGCCTGCAAGAACTCCAGCACTGTACCAACTGGGCAGTGAACAGGGTCAAGCCGGCGGTCTCCGCACCAGGAAGTGAAAAGTTTCCACTTCAGGGCGTACAGTTTCCTCGTAGAGGGAGCTCTGGACTGGAGGATGGTCTCCACAACCTCGGTTGAGAGACCGGAAGCGCGGAGTTGTGCCCCCTCAGAGGCCACACCCACAGCTTCCACAGCTCCGGGCGGGGGTGAAGATGGCCCCCCGCCTGTGAGAGGAGATCCCTCCTGATCGGAATCTCCCATGGGGAGCCGTCTAGGAGGGAAATCAGGTCCGAGAACCATACTCGGCCCGGCCAGAACGGGGCTACTAACAGTAGACGAATTCCGTCCCGGCACACTCTCTCCAGAACTCCCGGGAGCAGAGCGACCGGAGGAAAGGCGTACAGACGCAGCCTCGGCCACGGCTGTACCATGGCATCCAGTCCAAGAGGAGCTGGATGAATCAGAGAGAACCAAAGGGGACAGTGCGACGTCTCTTGCGTCGCAAACAGATCCACCTGGGATCTGCCGAACATACGCCATATGAGCTCCACCACCTCGGGGTGGAGTCTCCATTCCCCGGGCACCGGCCCCTGCCTCGACAGGGCGTCCGCTCCCACGTTGAGATGACCAGGGATGTAGGCCGCTCTCAATGAGAGGAGCGGGTTTCCTCTGTTTCGGAAAAAACCCCTGGTCTTGAGCCACCACTGTAGGGGTCTCATGTGCAGCAGGCCAAACGGTATCACGTTGGACGCAGCTGCCAATAGGCCCAGCAGTCTCTGAAACTGCTTTACAGTGAGTGACCGGCCTACTTTCACTCTCGCGACCGCTGTGAGGACCGACTCGATCCGAGCAGGAGACAAACGTGCCTGCATCGTGGTCGAATCCCACACGACGCCTAGATAAGCGGTTCTCTGAGCTGGAGAAAGCACGCTTTTCTCGGCGTTTAGTCTTAACCTCAGTTCCTTCATATGGGCGAGAATGGCATCTCGATGCCGAGCCGCCATCTACTCTGAATGAGCTAAAATCAACCAGTCGTCGATATAGTTCAGTATGCGGATGCCCTGTAGTCGCATAGGAGCCAGGGCAGCATCCACGCACTTCGTGAAGGTGCGGGGTGAGAGTGCTAGGCCGAAGGGAAGAACGCGATACTGGTAAGCTTCGCCCCCGAAAGCGAACCTCAGGAACTTCCTGTGCGGGGGAAGGATGGAGATGTGGAAATACGCATCTTTTAGGTCGATCGTGACGAACCAGTCCTCGGACCTGATCTGAGACACGACCTGAGTGACCGTAAGCATCCTGAACTTCAGTCGAGCGACTGAGAGGTTCAATTGCCGCAAGTCCAAAATGGGACGCAGCCCTCCCCCCTTCTTGGGAACAATGAAGTACCGGCTGTAGAACCCTGACTCCCTGTCGTGAGGAGGGACCACCTCGATGGCCTCCTTCCTCAGGAGAGTACGTACTTCCTGCTCCAATACCAGAGCCTGCTTGGGACCCACCACAGTGGGAAGAACCCCAGAAAAACGAGGTGGAGGCGAGCCGAACTGAATTCGGTAGCCTCTTTCTACAGTACGCAGGACCCAATGAGACACATTCGGCAGAAGTTTCCACGCTGCCAGAAAGCTCACTAAGGGAATCAGTCTCTCGAGACTGACCTCTGGTGTAATAGAAGCGGTTAGCTGGGTGCCCTGAGGCGGCAAACCGACATGGGGGAAATGAGCTAACCGCTGCGAAGGCCTCAGGAGAGGCCGCGAGCCTCCCAGACCCGCTACGTTGCCGGGCGAGAACTGGGAGAGGCGCTCGCCGGAGACCGCTGCGCCCTGAAGCACCATAGGTGGCAGGGTTGGCAGATCGACCTCCTGATGGCACTGGGGGGACCCGGGCACCGTAAGATGAGGTGTACGCCGCGTCGCCCCAGAGGGGCCCGCCCTCGGAAGCCCTGGGCCAAAACCATCAGGGCTTCTTAGCCGCGGCCCTTCTGGACATGAGGACGGTCCTCAGATCCGCTTAGTGCCCGAAGGGCCGGGCCCAGAGCGTCGTCGCGACTCCTGCTCCCGCCTCGGGGGAGCACGGGAGGCGACGCTCTGCTTTTGGGCCTCCCTGTAGGAGGGGGCCGTACACGGAGGGGGCTGCCCCCGCCTGGCAGCCCCACAAGCTAGAGAGCGACGGGGGAGGAACCGCTGGAACACCGCCGCCTGAGCACGGGCCTGCTGGTATCTCTCGACGACGGAGTCTACCGCGTCGCCAAACAGGCCCGAGGGAGTAAGCGGGGCGTCCATGAGCACGACCCTGTCCTTCTCTTTCATATCGGACAGGGTCAGCCAGAGATGCCTCTCCGCCGCCACCAGGACTGCCATAGACCGACCGATAGCACGGGCGGTCTCCTTGGTGGCGCGGAGGGACAGATCAGCGGCCCGCCTGAGCTCAGCTACCTGCTCAGACGTACTCTCCCCCTGCTCATCCAGCTCTGTAAGCAGGTCAGCCTGGTACGCCTGTAACACCGCCATGGTGTGCAGACACGCACCGGCCTGACCTGCTGCCGTGTACGCCTTGCCTACCAGCGCTGAGGTGGTCCGCAGCGGCTTGGTAGGCAACGCCGGAGCCTTCAGGGATGATGCAGCAGCAGGGGACAGATAGCTGGCTAGCGTCTGTTCAACCCTGAGCATCGCCCTGTAACCGGAGTAGTCCAGCCCCGCTACATTAGCGTAATGGGAAGACGTGGGGCTGAACAACCGGGCCGAAAATGGCCTATTCCAGGACCTCGACACCTCAGTGTGGAGGTCCGGAAAAAAGGGCAGGCTCCGGGGCGGAGGTGGCGGCCTACTGCGCAAAAAACGCTCCTCCAGTCTAGAGCCCTGAGGCTCAGGCCGTGACTCAGCGGGCCAGTCAATGCTAAGCTTAGCGACTGCCCGTGCAACCACCTCGAGCAGCTCCCCGTATTGAGGAGACTGCGGCTCAGGGTCGACGCTCTCCACATCGACCTCCTCGGAGGATGATAGGTGGAGCGCCAAATCCGCTCCCCGGGGGGAAGAAACCGCAGAGCGTGCTTCCGAGCCCAGGGAGGGGACAGAGGACCTGGAGGGTGAGGAAGGAGAAAGGGACGGGCCCGTCTCCATTCCCTCCGCCAGGTCCATCTGCGAGCCCCACGAGCGCAACCGCCGCTCTGCCTCGGCAGAAGCGGGGCCGGCACCGCGAGGCACGCTAGTGAGGGCTCCCTCCTCAAAGAGAGCCCAGCGGGAGCGGAGAGTGCGCAGCGGTAAACGCTCGCAATGTGCGCAGCCGGCTCCCTCGAGAGCCGACTGAACATGCTCCGCTCCCAAACAGGCAACGCACAGACTGTGTGTATCCCCGCCCGTAATAAATCACGGACAGGGAGGAACACACGGCCTGAAGCGCTGCCCGCTCTCGCCCTTCGTCTTATCCTTGGCTTTAGGCATGCCAGCGATAAAACACCAAAAGACAAAAATAGACAGACAATAAACACAGAGCGCTTGCTGAAAACAGGAAGCTAACACGGGGCTCGCCGCTCGGGCTTTTATGCTTCCGGGTCGCTACGTCACCCCGCCCGTGACGTCTCGCCCATCCATTGGACGGATTAGACACGTGATTCAGAGCGCGGTCACGCGGGGGCGTTCCCATAGCGTTTCGTGACGCAGCTCGAGTTCCTGAAGGGGAACCCTGTGATGAAGTACATTTTTAAGGATTACAACCCCTTTAGGAGAGCTTGGACTACACCAGCTTTGTGACTCATTTTAACATTACTATTGTTTAAAGATTGTCTAAAGCATTTCCAGTGGTTGTGTGACATATTTGAGTAATGTACACTGGGTATTTTTAGTGCTAGGTGAAAGAAGCCTGAAAGATGTTGAGCTGAAGGACTAATGCTTTCGATATTTCATTATTTAAAAATATAAATAATGATAAAAAATACTAGCAAACAGCAATGTCTAGAAGGTGGTCATCTTTTGAGGTCGCCATTTGTCCAAACCTACAATTATACACAACCTGGAAGGCATGCCAGAAGCCAGAAACTAAAATTAACTACAAATGTTTGCACCTGGAGTTCGCTACTGGAACAGGGTTCTATGGTCAGATAAGACAAAAAAAAGAGGTGAAGGTTGGCTTGATGTAAATAATGAAAAACGGTTATACCGAAAAGAACGTAATCCCTACTGGTGATGTAGTGGGACTCCTCCCCCAACCCCCAAAGGCACTGGGAGCCATGAAATTTTGAAATAAAAATTGGCCTGCCACTGCCATGAACTGGGTCATGGTTGAATGGTTGAATTGTCTAGCAAGACAATGATCTAAACATTTTTCACCTTCTAAATCCACACAAAATTGTTTCAGTAACTGCAGAATCAAGCATTTGACATGGTCATTCCAGTCCCCTGATATAAACCCCAGTGAAACCTGTGGTGTGAGCTGAAGGGGAGAAACCACAAGAACAACCAGAACCTTGGAGGATGTCGAGAGATTCTATATTGACCAGTGTCTGAGATTCCTCACTCTGTGTTCTCCAATATGAGCGTGCTTTATAGGAGGAGAATCAGTGCTGTTATTTTAGCAAAGGGAGGTTGCACAAAGTACTAAATGCAGGGGAGCCAGTAAATTTAATATGCATGGATTTGTTAAAAATATTGTATATTTTTATGAGTTTTTTCTTTTTCCTAGAATAAAACTGCTTCAAAGGTTTAAGGTTAGATTTCCCTCATATTGTTAGAATCTTTTTGTCCCATCTTTACCAAGAGTGTCCATAATTCTCAAACTATATAAGAAAGCCTTGAATAATAAAGCTCAGATTGTATGAAGCTCAGATTCTAAACTTCTCTAACTAAATTGTCTTGTATTTTACGTCTTACCTTTACACCAGACAGGTTTCTCTTTCTGGAATGACTCACTTTCAACAAGGCTGTTGATGAACTTACAATAGTGATTATGACTTCTGCCTTTTTGTGACTTGCTCATCTCCATCGAAAGCTGTGATTTCAGTTACGGGGGTGTCTAGGAGAAAGAGTTTTTGATAACAGCTTGATCCATCCTGTTTTATTTCTTACGTATTGTACCAAATGTACAAATTATTAAAAAAGTCAAAAGTCCATAGACAAATTCCAATACAAATTAGAATTTAAAAAAAAGCACTGTAATAAAATGAAAAATAAAATCCATGTACCTTTGTCACCTTAAACACAGGGCTGTAGTCATTCTGGTCTAGAACTAGGATTTTCAAATCGAGGTCCCTTTCAGCAAGTGATCCATCTCTTAGCATAGCTCTCCCTTTGAGCTAAACAAAAATACACACAGCATTCAAATAAAAACTTAACATTTGCAAGAAGACAACTTAATATCATGTGAAAGCCACAGCTGGACTGTCTCATGTATGGAGCACTTTATAAAGCATATAATCCTTTTTGTCTAAACTGCTTCAAACAACATGTGTTCAATTTTTATTGTGATCAAATTGTTATACTGTAAAATGCAAGACATCTAGTTAGCCCTCTGTCAGACAAATGTTACAGCTAATTTCTAAGTAAAAACTGCTTATCATGAGGAATATATAAATTGGAGTTTAGTTTTAGCAGTTTTAAAGGAAACTGGCAAACAGATCCAAAACATGAAGCAAAAGACGTAATCAGGAACAGGCAAATAGTCAGGTGATCAGTAAACAACAACAACACAAGGGTAAATCCAAAAATCCAAAGACCAGGCAACAAGACGAAATCAAAACCAGGATATCAAACCACCAAATCAAAGGCTTGGTAAATTCAGGTAAGTGTACTCTGAGTGTTACTTCACACAGAACAAAGAAAGACGAGAGCTTAAATACAAAGACTAATCATGGGGCAAACTGAAAACAGGTGAAAGTAATCATGACACACTAGGGAGACAACCAGTGACAAGACATGGGAGGAGACAAGGCATGAACCAAAACAAAATGCAATGTAAATAAACACTGACAAAACAGAAATAGACGGTGTAGCACTGAGAGCTGCGATGCATGATGAGAGCTGCAGCAAACAGCTTATATATAAAAACATATAAAAAGTGCCGTAATTCCTACACCTGAATTGGATGTAAATATCCTCATAATTATTATTTAATTTCAGCTCCAATATACAGTGGTAGACAGATAAAATGACAATAACTTTGTCAATGTCCAACACACATACTATATGGCCAAAAGTATATTCATATAAAGACTATTCGTCCCCAAACTGTCTTTGTATGCTGCAGCTGGAACTAAGAGGCCCAAACCAGTTCCAGCATGACAATGCCCCTGTGCACAAAGTGAGCTCCATGAAGACATGGTGTGTTAAGGTTGGACTGGAAGAACTTGAGTGTCCTGCACAGAGCCCTGACCTCAACCCCACTGAACACCTTTGGGATGAACTGGAACACCGACTGAACCCCAGACCTCCTCACCAACATCAGTGCCTGATCTCACTAATGCTCTTGTAGCTGAATGATCACAAATCCCCACAGCCACACTTCAAAAATCTAGTGGAAAGCTAGATTTTGCCTAGGCTTGCCTAGCTTGGCCTGAGTTTTGGGAGTTGGCAGCTGGTCAAACTAAGCTGGACTTTTCATCAGGGTAATGCCAAACTGTTCGTGCTTTTCTTTTCTTTCTTTTTTTTTGGTGCACTTTAGCAACAGTCCCAGCAGTTTCTCAGAGTGCTGTATATTCGGAGGAAATGTTCTACTCATTCCGAGTTAGGAGTTTTCTGGCTTGATTAAACGGGTGTAGCTGACTCTCCTTTTGATGTACATTCAAAACATGTAGTATTACAATAGTTTGGTGTGCCGTTTGTGCTCTTTTGTGTGCATATTCATGTCTGAATATGAAATTAGCTTTACCACAGTCATGAGAAGAAAATGCTGCATTTTTATGATTTAAAAAAAAAAAAAAAATATTCAAAGATAGCAAAAGTAGTCAAACAGCATAATGAGATACAGGTCGAATCAACTCCAACAGGGTTAACCTATAAAAATAAGAAGACATAAAACCTTTTCAAAGCCCATCCACAGAGTCAAGTGAAATACTTACAGTAGTACAAAATGTGGTTATTGAAATGCAGAAGGTCAGAAACGTCGCCATTTAACACCACAAAAGTAGCAGGATGCGTGTGTGTAAGTGTTGCGTAAGTGTGAGTTAGTGTTAGTGAGAGTGCTGCAGCTGGAGCTTTGCCTCCTTAGAGTTTCTCAGTCTCGCTGCTGGAATACTCTGCAATGCACATCACATGAAAAACATGTTAAATGAGTGTACACACACGCACACACACAAAGTGAGTCATGATCATGCACACTTAACCCTCAAGCGACCAACATAGAGTACTGTGCAAAAGTCTTAGGCGCCCTATTTTTTTTTTAGTAGAAACTTTGTTATAGATTTTGATTTTATGACTTTGTCGAGTCAATACAAAACATTTTAGATTTCCAAACAGTTTTCTAGCACAAAATGAAATGTTACAGAAAAATGTTAGTCTGTACGTCAGTAAAGAACGCAGCATATTACGTCAGATACCACTTTTCAGACAAAACATAATGAAGGCTGCTGGGTTTTGCTGCAAAAATCAGAAGCGAGTTCAACAGTCAAAGTCTCCAGAAGAACTGTGCCTGCTTCTGCACATAGGCCATTTAACAGCTGCCTAGGGATGCCAATACTTAATTTGAAGATCTAAGAGGCCATGCAGTATTATTATTTTTTTTTCCTCATGATCATGACTTAATTTTCTCCGGATCTCAACATAACAAAAAGCTGTTTACTCATGACATAGTTTTATTAGGTGAAAATCTCACGTCTTGTGAATGGGACTGGTGTTGCATGCACGTTGGCATCTTCACCATCGCCGTCATTAATTTAATAATTGCCCGGCGTAGAGATGGACTTTATCTCCTCATTAAGGGAGAGGGATGTAGACCTGACAGCCTCCTTCTCAAGTGTCAGACACTGTTGTTATAGTTGTCAGTCACTGACAGACATAGAGCTATTTCAGCTTGAGAGAGTCCCTGATCAAAGTAAAAACTAATTTGTTCATCCATGATACTGTGGGATTGCGCTAAGCTTTTGCTGCCTTCAGAACAATTAAAAAAACATGTTTTTGTGTCGAGTAAACAGAAAAATTAAGTCATGATCATGAGAAAACAACTTGTTATGTTGAGATCATGGGAAAATTAAGTCGTGATCATGAGAAAACAAGAAAGACAAAAAATAATAAGGTCACCTGCTAGAAGCCTGTGATGTACAGTTGCAATTTCTTTGGATTATTGTAAAACGTTAATAAATGACAATGAGAGACTCACACACTGTACACCACTAACGTTAAATGATTTTGTCTTGACCGTTGATTGACTGGGGCAGAACGGGATGGATGATGTTTACAAGCGTGTGTGTGACGATGAAAAGAGAAACTGTGAATGAGAATAAACACATCAGAGAATAAAAAGATCAAAGCCATCGGGATTTCAATTTAGGAAAAAGAGAAAGGAGGAGGAAAAGGGGATGATGAGAAATGGGACAATGATAAATGTATGCTTTGTATGTCATCTCATACAACATTTTACAGTAACTTTATTAATATTTAATTTTTTTAAGCTAATGCGATAATATTCAGCAATAGGTATAAGACCAAATTACATGAAAGTTTGGATTGTGAATTATAACAGTTTTAATAACCTAAATTGCAGAATCATTGCATGCGTCATCATTATTTTAATGTTATATTCTTATATTCTAACAAACTCCTTTCTGTCCATGTCAATGATTTTTTTTTTTCTTTTGAAAGCAAAGGGTCTCACAACAGATATTGACTTTGTTTCATTTATTACTGTTTACTGCTCTTTATAGTATTTTTTTAAAATGTAGAAACACTTAATTTCATTTCTTTGCATGTGCCTAAGATTTTTGCACAGTACTGTTTTTCTCCCCCTAATCTGACCAACTGGGGTTGGATATGACCCTACAGCAACAAATGAGGTACACTAGTTACAGTGAACCCAAAAACAGATTTTATTATTTGATATGTTGATATGTTATTAGACATGTAAAAACATTGAATTGGTATAAATACTACAATGTTGTTGTTGTTGTATAAATAATTATATAACAATTTATGCTATTGGAAATCAAACAGTTTTGAGTTTTAGTCAAACTGTGAATACAATGGAACCTCAGCCAGGTTACAAATAAATGTTAACATATCAACACACTAACATTGTAATCAACTGGAACACTGTTAAGTTTATGTTTGTTTTTTTTCTTTTTTTTTTAAGAAAAAAAAATATTTCACATTAATATAAATAAAATATTTCACATTAATTCAAGAAAATTACCTAAGCATAACTGCAAAGTAAAATGTGTGTGTGTGTGTGTGTGTGTTTTTGTTTTTTTTTCAGTGGTTTTGTCCTGATCTGGGTTATGGTGGATCCGGAGCCTATCCCGGACACCGCACGCTCGCTGGATGGTACACCAGTCCATTGCAAGGCACCACACACACACACACACACACACACACACCCTGATTCACACCTAGGGGCAATTTACAGTAGCCAATCCACCTACATGGATGTTTTTGGGAGGAAACCGGAGAACCCGAAGGAAACCCACACAGACATGGGAAGAACATGCAAAACACAAAGACAATAACCTAAGCTCAAAGCACCGACCCTGGAGCTACTCACTACACCACCATTCCTCCTAAAACATCTGCATGTGAAAGTAGACAAATTGTGAAAAAAATCACCCATGTGAAAAAAACCAAAAAAACCCCAAAGACACACACACACTCCATGTGAAAGGTCCACATGAAACTGTGTGATTCACACGTGCAATTCATGCGACTGTTCTATAAGAGTTTCTTATCTGATTCAATACTGCACTGGGTTTAACTGGAACAGCGGGTTTCAAAGGGGTCCCTGAAGTGGAGCCAGGGGTTTGTGATTTTAAAAAAAAAATGTATTTACAGCGAAGGAAATCACAACTCAGCATTATCAAAGTTATTACATTAATTATTGAATTCTTATAATTATTAGCATCTTTGCCTGGTTTCATGAATGGAATGGGTTTAATCCAAACCTCAATTCAGAAACAAGTTAACTTATAAATACTTATAACTTATAAATCAACTTGGACCTGTTTCTGTCAGTAGAAAGTTCAGGAATAAAAAGCTTTGTGGCGCTAATAAATAAACAAAATAATAATATTATCCACACTTAAATAATGTTCATGATGATTTACTGTAGATTAATGTATTCATTCTAATACATTAACACTTATCAATAAACAATTAAAAAGTACCATGTGCTGTTATTTACTGAATAAAACATTGCAACCTTTGGCCAAAATGAATAAACATTTCAGGATGTGCTGTTATTTAAAAAATAATCAAATTTGGGATGATCATTATTTTCTTATAACAGCACGCCTCATCATGTTTTGTTCCTAACTTAACATATTATATCTTCAAGCTATTATATTACATTTTGATTTAAAAGTTATGCTAAGCTGCATGTGCATTCATTTACAGTGACATTTTCAACAAATATTCATGTTTCTTAAGCTTAATGCTTAATTATTTATGCATCTAGAGCTTTATTTAGGTGCAACATCCCTTTAATCACTTTGCTAACCTTTATTAAAATAAACTGAAGGAGGCAGGATGTTCTTGTCCTGAAATTAATATGTACATAGTAATTATCTTACTAACCACCTTGAAACATGAGGTTACAGTAAATATGCATGTGTATTTCAGTGTAGTGTGTATCAAAGAGGTAAACAACTTTAAAAAATACTGAGGAAAGGAAGTTTATTGTGGAATGAGGGTTTGGATATGATCTCAGCTCCACTGCTGCTGGAAAGAGATACACACTGCACTTCATGATGCTCACACTCATTTACGGTGCTGTGTTATTAAAGTCCTATTTAAATGTGAAATTGTTAGAGTTTCTTCCCTTTTTAATTCCTTCTGGCAGAAACTAACTTTATTTCATACAGAACAAATTGTTTACTGTCTGCATTTCAAGTGTGTGTGTGTGTGTGTGTGTGTGTAAGATTTAGTCTGGACTCAGCCAAGCCTGTTTATGACAGGAGGTAAAGCTTTTAATAGGAGCTAAAGCTAGTTTAATGGACCGTCCATCTATTCGCATAAATGATGTGCAGTGTTAAACCTTTGCACTGCATTTTACTGACTCTCTTATGATTAACAGGATGCAGGAGTGAGTAAGCCAACACACACTCATTCACACGCTCACACACGAGTGCTGGAGTGTAGGAGTGCAGAAGTGGGCGTGCTATGAGGAGCTGAGAAATGATTTTTGGGGAACTGGCTCTCTCTGCTGGCGCTGAATTGTATTATACTGAAAGGTGATTGTGTAACATCTGGAACAAAACCATATTAAAGCAATATACAGACTTTTCATATGCTTTCAGATCACCACATCATAACATTAGTCTCCACATACTACTTTATATCACACATACTAGTCTATATCTAACCGGATTCACACATTTAATCAAGTCAGTTACATCACTTTAAACTAGTTGATTGTATTTGCTTTATTAAAGCCACCATATGTCCGATACTTACATCGAGTCTCTCAGAAAACTTTAGTAATGTCTCATACAACTCTAAAAATGTAGTTTAAATAATTCCTTGATTACATATAATATAATATAAATAAAACTTACTATAACTTTTATAACTAATAATGACCTGTGGATAATTATAAAGCCACTTTAATAACCTTTATTATTAAGCCAAACCTGTCAAAGTCTGCCATAACAATCAAGGTATAACAATCAGTTTATACAGATGTGAAAGTATTGTGCATTGTGTTAACACACTTGATCTTAATACCAGTAGAAGAAAAAATAGTCATAAAATGTCAAAAGTGTTGTTTTCATCATTCCAGGAACAATGAATGGCAGCTGTCTTTTCACTTCAAAGAATCACGGTCAGTGAAAATAATCATATAATGAAATTTTGCTTTCAGGATGGATAGATAGAGGAAATTGTTCACGTAACAATTGTTGCCACAGTAGGCCATGTTATCTAAAAAAAAAAAAAAACACTGGATCTGTGCACTAATGTAAAACAACTGGCTGTGGTCATGCACTCATTCAGTCTCAGTATTAGGGTACACTGCTTCATGTTTTTGAAAATCCATGACAAAGCAACAAAAATACTGTTGGGATTGAAAACGATTTCTGGACATACAGTACTGTGTAAAAGTGAGAGACCACCATTTTGTTTTTAATCATCGGGTCATTCAGTATTTATTGTTAATTATTTGGTGGCAAACAATAATGATGGGAAAATGTACAGTACATTATTTCCATTCTTAGTCAAACAGCCATGCAGTGCTTATTTATGCTGGTCAATCTTACAAATAAAATATTTACAGATTTCATATTGTTTGGTTGTGTGATTTATGAATAATAAGAGCATGAGACTCTCAGATCGTGGGTTTGAGCCCCATGTCGGGCGTCAAACCTAGCCATTGGGGGCTCAGGAGCTAGTGCAGTCTCAGTGCTGGTCCCAAGCCTGGATAAAATGGGAGGGTTGTGTCATGAAGGTCATCCGGCGTAAAACCTGTGCGGACCCAAAATCGGATTTCCATAATGGAGATGGAGGATCCGCTGTGGCGACGCCTAACGGAAGCAGCCGAAAGAAGAAGAACAACAATAATGAACAATAATAATGGCAATGGAAATCACACAAAGGTCTTCAACAGTTAACAGTGTGCGTGGAGTGTGCACGTTCTCTCCACACTTTGAAGCGAAACCTCTTAGACAGTAGTGCGTAGAAAACATATCCTCAGGCATCTGCAATAAATAAAAAAAGATTAAACAAAAGACACTACTGCAAAATATTATATCTTACACAGTGGAAGTACATTGAACAGGATACAAATATCTATATAAATATGTATCAATACCTTTCTAGACTTTTTTTTTTCTAATTTAAAGCTAAAGTATTTAAAGTATGTCTAGAAAAAAAATCTGCTGATAGAAGTTAAAGCAGTATTAAGAAGAACAACAATAATGAACAATAATAATGGCAATGGAAATCACACAAACGTCTTCAACAGTTAACAGTGTGCGTGGAGTGTGCACGTTCTCTCCGTGCTTCCGGGGTTTCCTCCGGTTTCCTCCCCAGTCCAAAGACAAACGTTGTAGGCTGATTGGCATCTCTAAATTGTCTGTAGTGTGTGAATGTGTGTGTGTGCATGCCCTGTGATGGGTTGGCACCCTGTGTAGGATAAAGAGTACAGAAAATGGATGGATAATTACCTCCCCATGTAAAACTAATCCAAGCCCAATAGGACTAAAGACTACATTCATTTTGTTCTTATCTAAAGCCCTATTTGGACTGGATTGGTAATACAAGGCAAGCTAGTGTAAGGTAATTCTTAGCGTGTATCTTAGGGATTTTATTCCCATCCAAATCCGTCATGTCAGTCATTTTTATTGACTGGGCGTCCTTGTGCCTGGGAAGATTACGCTGTCTATAAAATGAGCAGTAGAAATAAACCCAGGTAATATATAATATATCCTGTCTGAATTGACATGTTGGTAAAGATCTGTTTTATCTTGTGAGAAAAGAGATCTTGCATTTCTCCAGTTTAAGGACACACTAGGAGGCAATCACTTATCTCATGTGAATCGATTAAAATTACTACAGACCACCTCCAGCAGCATTAGTTTAAGACATTTTTGGAAAAATGATCCAGTCGTAATAGCACTTTACCCTGTAAAATTGAAAGTAAATAAGCACTGATCTTTAAATGCTTTCGTTCCAAGTGTTGAAATGGTCTAAAATCCACTCTAACTTTTAAACACCCAAGTCGTTAACACAAGCTCTCACATTAACTTCCTGTAGATCACAGGTAATGTGACAGTAATAACAGGATCAGGCAAGGAAGAAACACTCCCCTATTCTTCAGAAAGTTGCCCAGTGGTGAGCAGTCATTTCCGGCTGTTCCTTCTCCAACTCCCTAAGGGTCTAATTAGTGCCATCTTAAGGAGGCTTTCCTTCCATGCACTACAGTAGAACACCAAAGAACACCTCATTCATTAGAGACACAGTTGGGAATTTCTGAGTAACAAAGTGGTACAGTAACTGTGCTACAGAATTTCTTTAAGACTTAAGATAAAGACCTTCCTGTTCTTTTAAAAATCAATATATGAAAAAGCCCAAAACTCTAATAACAATAAACCAACCTCTTAGACAGTAGTGCATAGACAACATATCCTCAGGCATCTGCATTAAATAAAAAAGATAAAAAAAACTACTGCACTATTGCACTACTGCAAAAGATTATATCTTAGACAGTGGAGGTATGTTGAACAAGAGACAGATATATATATAATAATAATAATTTATATCTATATAAATATGTATCAATAGCTTTCTAGACTTTTTTCCCTTCTAATTTAAAGTATTTAAAGTATGTCTAGAAAAAAATTTGCTGATAGAAGTCAAAGCAGAATTAAGTAAAAAAAAAAAAAAAAATAATAAAAAAAATCCAGAAATAGGTTTAATAATTGCATATTTGTTTTATTTAGATGATAAAAACAAATATAAGATTCTGAAACCTATTTCTACACACTTAAGTCTTGAATATGTCTTCTATTGGCATATAGATTTGCACATTGCAGGCATTATTTCTAAAAATAAGCTGCCAATAGAAGTACATTTCAAGCTTGAAATGAGTAAAAATGTTTCAAAATGGGTTTAATAATCTCATATTTGTTTTATATATTAGCACTTTCTATGAAGATTATATACTCTATATAATGAACTATAAATACGTTCATTCAATATGCATTATAGACATAATTATTTAGGAAATTATTTACTTATTATTTATTCATGTTTATTTATCCACATTATAAAGCTAATAGCAAAGACACTTTGAATAGTCAAAGTCTGTATAGTCTTATTTATTGTTGATTATTCTATTATATGTATAATATATATTATTCATATACATACAGTATACAAGTCCAGTGTAGCTGACTGTATATTTTTCACTATTTTAGGTGTAAGGGTTTACGTTTAAGAAAAGTAGATAAAGATGGAAAAACCAGGGCAGATCTCAGTGTGCAACTAAATATAACACAATAATGCAAATTGAATTTCTTTAATACTGGCAATGTGTATTTACTCTACTTACAACACAGTTCATAATGCATATCAGGCATTGCTATAAAGTGCAATGCATTTTCATAAGTAATAATAACAGTATGTATAATGGTGTATTAATGTATTATAAGTTATACATTAATACATTACATTAAACATTAAACATTCATAACTCATTTTATATATACAGCATATATATGTGAGTTATGAATTTAATGATATATATATATATATATATATATATATATATATATATATATATATATATATATATATATATATATATATATACACACACACACACACACAAACATAACATTAAAACCACCTGCCTAATATTGTGTAGGTCTCCTTTGTGCCACCAAATCAGGCATGGACTCCACAAGACCTCTGAAGGTGTGCTGTTGTATCTGGCACTGAGACATTAGCAGCAGATCCTTTAAGTCCTGTAAGTTGCGAGGGGGACCTCCATGGATTGGACTTGTTTGTCCAACACATCCCACAGATACTCAATCAGCTTGAGATCTGAGGAATTTGGAGGCCAAGTCAACACCTTGAACAGTTTGTCACGTGCCTCAAACCATTCCTGAAGAATTTTTGCAGTGTGGCAGGACGCATTATTCTGCTGAAAGAGGCCACTGCCATTAAGGAATATCGTTGCCATGAAGGGGTGTAATTGGTCTGCAACAATGTTTAGGTAGGTGGTACGTGTCAAAGTAACATCCACATGAATGCCAGGACCCAAGGTTTCCCAGCAGAACATTGCCCAGAGCATCAGACTGCCTCTGCTGGCTTGCCTTCTTCCCACAGTGCATCCTGGAGCCATCTCTTCCCCAGGTAAGCGATGCACACGCGCCTGGCTGTCCACGTAATGTAAAAGAAAATGTGAATCATCAGACCAAACCATCTTCTTTCATTGTTCCATGGTCCAGTTCTGATGCTCATGTGCCCATTGTAGGTGCTTTTGGTGGTGGACAGGGGGTCAGCATGGGCACTCTGACCGCTCTGCAGCTACGCAGCCCCATATGCAGCAAGCTGCAATGCCCTGTGTGTCTGACACCTTTCTATCATAACCAGCATTAACTTTTTCAACAATGTGTGTCAAATTCTACAATAAACAAGACACTTGACTCTTGTTACAGGAGAGAAAGTGATTGTTGTCTTAAAGATGACACAATCACTATCATAACAGGAAACCGTCACAAGCAGCCACTTGATTGTGCTCTTGGATCACCTACAAGTAAAACAGGTTCGTTCGTTTCCCTTTTCGCTTCTGTCAGACAGAAAACAGATGAGGTAAAATTTGTGCTGATATATATCATAGCTCCTGCTGCTGAAGGAGTGACATTGACATTTAGCACCATGCAAAGACATACCTAGTCCCCTCACCTTAACATCCTGGATATTTTAATCCAAATAGAACAGCGCTGAAAGCTGTGGTGCTTTAATACCATTGCGACTTTTGGACAGATGGGATACAGTTATACCTGCTGTGCTCTTTTTTTTGCTGGAGTGCTGTTGTCATGTTTGAACAGCGGCACTTTTTTGGGAAACAGGCCCCATGGCAACTAAGCACGATGAACAGTGTGTGCTGGAGGACATGGTGAGTGAAAAAGGGCCAGTTTCTGCTGATGGAGAGTTCTGTCTCCCAAATGAGCAGATCCACCACCTGCTCCTCCAACTGGACCCCACAGAGTCGTGCCATCCTTGCCAATAATAACAGCAGCCCCAGAGTGACCTCTCTCTCATCAAAGAAAGGAGAAAGTAATTCTCCATCCATCGTCTATGGTATACATTAATACCGTGCACACTTCTAACATTATGACTCAGTCACTACTCTTACAAACAATTAGATACAGTGACGGCTGGGTGTGATAAATGGGAGGGGCTAAAATGTAATATGTATCAATAACTGAACAGTACATGAGGTCTCACTGATGGCATGATGAGACACACACACACACACAGCTGCATTTGTAATTTCTAATTTTTCAAGTCTGTAATGCTCTACTAGGTTCATGCCTTGTTTCTTCCTAATATCAAACATGGTAAACAGAAAAGTTGCAACCCTTTCATTCAGATTTGTACTCTGATAAGACAATGTGTGCTTTTTAGTTTCTTCTTTAAAAGCATTTAGGGAAAAAAGACAACAGAATAAGTAATACACCTCATTCACATTCATTACACCCACAACAGTATTTCACATGAGCCTTCTCAATCACTGTTACTGACGTGTTATGGAAAAATATCAGGGGTCTGTGTCACTCTGTGTAATCACCTGACATGACTGTCACTGATACGCTGCATGAATCTACAGTCTGGGCTAGAAAGAAATCAGCCCCAAGCTTGCATCTTCATGCCACAGATGGTGTTGTTGGACTTGCTTAAACAAAAATCCAAAATAATTAAGACATTTGTTGAGGGCAAATAATCTAAAGTGGATGTGAAAAACAGAACCTTATATTGGAGTTTTTTTAATTTTTGAAAGACAGGGGGGCTTAGCCCTGCTTTCCCATTTATACCAGCTGCTCTTTAATGATGTTTGAAGAATTCTTAAAATAACAATAAGTGACAACAAGACACTTCATGTGCAGAACATCCTCTTTAATCAGGATTATACATTTCCTCTAGCTTGCTAATTAGGGATCTAAATCTACACCTAGATTTCTGTAAAGCTGCTTTGTCTAATACTAAAAGAGCCATATAAATAAAATTGAATTGAATACATTACTAATTACTTTTAAAAAAGGTAGACTTGAGAATTTTTTACCTCACTCCATAAGTCTCACTATCCTTTTCAACAACTTATCACTCATATCATAAAAATCCATGCTTTCCTCTGATGTCTCACTATCCGTTCCAACAACTTATCACTCATATGATAAAAATGTTTGCATCTTAAAATTGTCAGGTTAAGTCAAATGGAACATTCCTGTCATCCCAGTCATATACAAATATAAAATTCAATGATAAACTTCAATGATGCAACATAAAAGCGTGCTGAAAAGACAGGATAAGACATTGTACACAAAACATCACACTGACCCAGTTAGGTGAAGAGATCCCTGATAGGACAGTTAAACGTGATAAACTACACAACATTTAACACATGGTGTAGAGTTTGCGAAAGAATCTCAGTAAAATTGAGATAACAAATTCCAGAAACACAGTGTCACGTATCAGGAGCAGAGGTTTTATGGTGACAGGGCAACAGGGCTAAGTGTCCAACACATTCTAGCCTTTAGGCAAAAAAAAATTATAAATCAGATTTATAACAGTAAATCAGAAACTTTAATCACTGTGGGAAACAAAATAAAGGACCGCACATCATTGTGTGTAGGTGGTCCATACAAATGAGCAAGGTGATTACAGGGCATTTGTGTTCATTACAGCAGCTAGACTGAGTACAAATACTGATATAATGTAACACAGTACCAGGAAATGATTGTGGCAAATGGAGCTCATTATCAGCTGAATAGGTTTCTAAATCCGGTATGATTTCAATAGGTAGGAGTCACTGAATCTGACCAAGAACGCTGCAGAACAAAAAGGCGGTAATGACATAGGTATATCCTACTCTGTCATGCTCTTGCAGTTATTTGACTCGACGCACTTAAATACACTGTATATGATCCGTGCTGCTCTTTTCCCATAATGCTTGGGTTTCCGAAGGCAGACTCTCGGACCCCTGTGGATTTGTGAAAGTACTGCAGGGGGTCGTCAGATAGGCACTTTTAAAAATGCAGTGTCTGAAACTTGTAGTGTATATTTAACAAGATTTACTGAACCTACTCTCAACACAGAGATTATGCTAGCTGGCATCAGACATCACATCATCCAATACACTCAATGAACGATGGAAATGTAGTAATAAACACCAATGTATCTTTAGTTACAAATGATATAACATTAGCTACATTTAAGATAGGTGAGTACACAATCTATGATCCTAATCTCACAGTCTGTCACTTTAAAGTTGAATTAGCTGAGTATGGAATAAACACACGGGGGCATGCTGTTATTGGAAAATAATCAAAGATGGGGTGGTGTGATCCAGCATGATGCGAAGCAGCATTACTGTTACGTGTTTTTTTCCTCTTATATCACACCAATTTGCCAACAATTATGATTTTTTATTTATTAAAGAATGATATATCATACTTTTTGTCCATTTATAGTTACATTTAATGTTATGGAACACATTTCAGTTGCACATTTTACTTTGTTAAATAACTTTTTTTAAACTGTTTTTATTATTAGACTAAGATTATGTGGCGTGTCCAAAAGAAGTCCCTGTGTAAGTTACTATAAAAATGATGAAAACGATCATGTATTAGAACAAGCACGTTCATATTAATATAACCTGTGAATTGAAATACAGCTGGCACTACTGCCATTTGAGGTGATATAACTTTATTACCTAGCCAACCAGCTCTTGTTAGAAAATAATCCACATCCAAACATCCACCACATAACGCCAGATGACAAGGAGAGAGAACATGACATGAGACTCTGACGTGAGACTGTGCACAGCCAGATTTCTCACTAACAAGTAAAAAAAGAACTAGACATTAGAAAAGGGGTATTGATGGGAGTCCTTGAGTGGTTTATTCTCTGGTTTTGCAGGAACAGGATCAGAGCGAGTTAGATACTCCTGCCATAATGGATGAATTGCATCGAAGCAACCAAACGTTATTCAATACCTCTAAATCAAGTTTGTACAACAGGACAAAGCCACATCTTACTGTTAACAGCTTTCCTAGCTGCTCTTGCATTGCTTTTGGAAATTGAGCCCTATTACTTTATGTGCAGGAGTGTCCATTGACCGCAGCTATGAAACGCAAGCCTCTCCTCCATCCTCTATTACCTCCTTATATTGGCTGGAAGCAGGGAGCAATGAAAGCAATCTCAGCCTCCAGAGCCTGTAGGGCATGGATTTAACAGCACAATATACCGCATTGCTGCCTTACAAGAACATTCCGGACTCCCCGCCGCAATACCTGCGAGCAATTCCAAAAATGCCAGCCAGTACAGGACTGAAAATGGCCTCCATTTCCGGCGAGATTATCCCCAGGGTTCAGCGCTCTAGCAAACACAGCAAGCATACAGCAGCCAAACCCGTTTAGGACAGACATAGTCCTTTTCCAAGGAATCATACTTCATTTGAAATGTGACAGGTACATCTTGGATTGCAGCACTGTCACTCAAACTGCTTTTATTCTCACAGGTTTCTAGAGTTGATGCTTTTGGGCTTATAGTTCTTTAGAGTTCTTTAGATCCATATGCTATAAGGGATGATTGAAATTGACAGGAAGTGTGGCTGCTGGCCAGATAGGAGCTAGGGGTGTAATGCAATACCATTATCTGTATTTGTATATGTTTAGTGCTCTAAATATCTGTATCTGTATTTGGATTTATGAAGTGGGTGTGACCTAAACCTGAAACACTGAGAAACACTGGGAAAAAAAAACAGATGTAGAAATGTCAGGATTGTCAGCATGTTCTGTTTATTCTGGCTCTGACAGTTCCTCGCCCTCAGCTACATCACTACAATACTGCTAGCGTAGTTATTATTTTGGTTTTCTACCTGTCTGCCATATTTTCTAACAAATTTAGCTAGATCTATTTCCCAAAATACTGATAAACAATAATAATGTATGCATATTTAATTACATCACTAGTAGGAACTATTGTATATTATAATATTTGTTAAAATCTGAGATGCCCCTATGAGAAAATCTAAATTTTGAGTACAAAATATTAACAATTTTGATTTGTTTGCAATCATACGGTATATACATGAATGGTTGTTTATCTACTGTACAGCCGAGTACAAACATTGAGAAACGTTAATATTTTTTTTCACCCAGAAAGCATGCAGGATGCAAACCTTTGCACTCAACTCTACCTGAATTATTTACTTCTCTGATTTACAACTAATTTCACTGTACATGCAGTTTGCATTATGAGAACTATCACCCAAACCACTTAATATTCAAATGTGTAGAGTTCTTCAGCAGTCTATATTCAATCAGCATGTAGAGTAGCTTATCTAGAAGCCCAACTTTATTAATTTAGCAATTTACGCATGGTGTAACATGGTACATAAAATATTTATCAATTTCCCCCCCATTTTTTTCCCTCTTCTCTCCGCCTTCAGTCCTCAGACCCCCAAAAACAAACATTATTCCCAAAATATGAGCTTGATAAAGCAGCGTTTCCTTTGCGGCCATGGTCCGTCTGGCCGAGAGGTGTTTTGATGGATGATGCCAGCTGCCATGGGCCAGATGTGTTACAAATTCATATGAGAAAGGGGTGAATGCTTTACTTACCAAGCAGTGCTCATGCTAATTCATCTTTCCTCAAACATTTACTTCTTACAATGGCATGATGATGATGGTATGTGTGTGTGTATGTGTGTGTGTGTGTGTGTATGTATATGTATGCCTGTTTGTATATGCAAGCTACACACGTTTTTTTGCAGTAGTGTGTGCATGTGGATGTGTGTGTATTATTGTACCAGGGTTCCCGTAAGGTCCAGGAGAGGTAGATGGATTCCTCAGCAAATTGAAGCAAGATGTTGTGGCCCCTGCGGAGCTTTGAAAGCCTTCCATGCTGTACCTCTGCACTCTTCCATAAAAGGAGAAGCTGTTTACCTTAACCTGCTGAGGTCTGCTCTCCAGATGTTCCTTCTCCCCCTGTTTCATCTCTACATTTAAGAGAGGGGAGTATTACATGAGTCTTGTCAGTGAACTGTGCACTGTAGAAGAGGGCACCAGATGGAGATCTAGAGCTAGAAGTGAGCAATTCAGTTGATCACTAGATCTAAAACTAACTTACTACAGCTAAAAGCAAAAAACTCACTACTCCATCTACAGTGGTTAACTCATTGGATTCAAAAGTGAGTAACCCACTTTAACACTAGTTATAACTGTGGTTCTGTGAACACCAGGGGGTACCGGGGAGGATAGAAACACCTGGACTACTACTTGTGTGTATGAGAACACACAATAAGTGACCATATGATGCCGCGTTTGCAATATATATCTTGCTGTCATACAGCCATCTTTCCCTGGAACCATCTTGCCAGCTTGACCTTTGTTCTGAATGATAAGGAACTGGTCCCACATGTCTTTCCTGTGTGGCAGATGAACAGTTGATGTGAGTTTCAAATAGCCACCATCTGCTCTGAATAGTACCATAGAGCACAACAAAGAACACTCTGCAGGCTCACCTTCAGGAAATGTGAGTTAGGGGAATCCAGCTAACTTAGCAGGCTTAGGAAAGAAAGCCGCTCAGCCATGCTAGTGGCACATAGCTAGTGGCATGCTGGCCAGCTAGACAATGGAGGATGTTGAATAGTCTGAGGAAAAAAATGCAGAGAGAAAAAAAAAATCAGACCTGGTGGTGAGACTGAAAAGTGAATGTTGCTTTCTGAACAACAACACAGAGCAAGTTTATAGAGTTATGTGGAGAGCAGTGTTAGCTAATAAGGCTAACAATGCTCACGAGGGAAAGTCAACTCAAAGCTAGAGGACAGCACAAAGTTCTGTAGAGTTTCACTAGAAAAGCACGCGCAGTGGCTAAAAATACACTCACCAAGGCAGAAGAGAAGAGAAGGAAAACTGGCAGCTTTGTAGGACAGGGTAGCTGCAGCTCTGACACATACTTCTCAGCAGAAAGCTCCATATGATGTACATTCCTGGGCAAAAAAATGGGCCAATGTTTTGACATGTAAATTGAGAACAAAGGGAAAGATGAAAATGAACATGTAAAAGTGACTGGGTCCATAGATAGAAAAAAAAGAAAGCTTACTTTATCTAAAAGTGAGTCAAATCTAAATTTAATCTACTAGAAACAAACATTGATAACAGACTCGACATAAAAGCGAATGCTTCACTCAATGCTTTAGCTCAAAATAAGGAACTCGATATCTAAAAGTGACTAAATATCTAGATTTAAAATCTAACAATAGATACCAAAGTGTGTAACTCAATACAATTCGAAATTGACTCGTTGTAAACTTGGATAACTCCCAAGAGCTAAAATCAACAAGCTGGATCTAAAAGTGAGTAACTTACTGGAAGTAAAAGTAGTAAATTCAGCAGTAATAAATTTCATGTAAAGTGAGGTGCACTCTAAATTGTAAAATGATGGACATGTAATTTACTCCAAGGGTTTAATCTGTCCTGCTTTCATAATGATTTCTGTCCTGGATCTCATAAATGATTTAAACACTGAGGGCCTGAGATCCTCTGCTGCTGTTTCTGTGCAAAAACTAGGTAAGTCTTTGCTGTCTATGTATTGAATTGTTTCAGTGTAATTCATATTAAGATTTACAATTTTACAAATTTACTTACAGATTTACTCAATAGTGAAGCTTATTTAAGGTTTAACACTATCCTTTTTCCATTATCTCAGTGTTGATGTAGAGTAATCAGGCCTGCCTTCTGGTATGCACTCTTTTATTGGTAGGAAATTCAAATTCACATCAGGAAAAAAAAAAAAATCACTATGTCTCAGAAGACTGCATAAGCGCTGAATGTTATCCAGTCACTCACACATCAAGAGTAAAGATTAATGGATGTAGCCATGATTCTGAAACCCCGACTGAGATGTCAGTGATTGAGTATGTACCATATAAACGACAGAGACTGAGTTTTGTAATGCATCTCTGACACAACTGATGAAGTATCTGCTTGAGTGTTGAGTGTCTGCAAGATTATACAGACACCTTGACTTATTACTGCTCGACAATTCAGTGACCTGGATAACTGAAAACCTTTACAGACGTACAACCTCTTCACTGAGTTTCACCCTCAGTAACTGAAAGAATATTTACAGAGAGAGATTTGAACTTGGGGAACAGAAAATAGAAACATTCATTTTTTTTATTATTAATCTTTTATTAAAAGATTCAAAGCACTCATCTAGGAGTGTCATGGTCAAGAGACTGTAAGCCCCCGCACTTATAAACACATAAAATTTTACTTTAGTCATGAGTGAAGAAAATATGACCTGGACCTCAATTATAATGCAGGACATTTAAAGAAATATTTCAGTGATTTTTTAAAAAAAATATTTTCTCTATACTGTACATAACGTTCCATGCATATAAAGAACAAAATACTGTGCTGCTGTAGGAAACTAGGAAGGGGAAGTTGATTATTTTCCAATAACAGCACGTCCCGAACTTTTATTCCTCTTATACCACAACAATTTGCCAATGAATATTTTAAAAAATATGAATAAACCACATGTTGTACTTTTTACCTGTTAATTTTTACATCGAATGTCCCTCACCAGCCTCTGACTTTCCCGTGCTGGAAAACAAAGCGCTGAAACTGGAGACTCCTTCAATAAATGTTAAATAAACATCTCCCCACCAAAAACATCACCGTATTGACGATTACACATTTTTAAATCTGTTTATCTGGAGTGTCTACCATTTAATAACATATTAGACCGAGTGCATTGATATAAACCTTACAGCCAAAACTATTGTTACAGAGCTGCTGTTAAACCTTCTGGCCAATCAGAATCGAGCATTCAACAGTACTGTGGTATAATATCGATTATCATAGACAAGAATTTTGACATGTTTTCCTTTAGAGAGAAAAAGAAACCATTTCCAAAAGATATCTAATGGAAATCTAAGGACAGTAGTTGGAGCATTTAATAAACATTTATGTGAAACACATTTTCAGTTAAAGATATTTGTAAAAGAAGCTTTAAATCTATAATTGATCCTTTAATACATGGAACTACTGATATTTGTTAATATACAGTAAATCAGCAACATAGTTGTGTTGGATTGATTGCGTATGAACACCACAATACCTTCAGGAACGTATAAGCAACAGAATTTATGCTGCCAACTTCATATATCAACAAATTCTTCCTTATAAAAAAGTAGTTCTATCTTTTAAAAAGATGAAATATTGATGTAAAACTTCATTTACAAATACCTTGAACAGACAGGTCTGCTTTTTAGTTGGCAAAGTACTTGTGTTGGCTTGTTGGCATATGGACAAATCAAAAACTTCAGGAAGTAGTATGTACCTGGAACTACTTTTTTATTGTATTATCATGTCTCTCATTCTAACACATTTTTTTTAAGAGTCTAATGATTGTGACCTTGAGTTTGTGTTATATAGTCACATATTTTTTAACTTTTATTGATGGATTGCAGCAACTGCCCTTAGGCCTCCATTTACCAAGTAACTTTTTTTTTTTTTTTTTTTTTTTGGCCATGGAAATTAGCCATGTGTTACAGATGTGGTAGATAGAGATTAGGTTAAAGTATTCCTGGGAAGTAGCTCACTTTCCCCGGCCACTTTCACATGGATAATCTACAGTGCAGGAGTGCACAGGGTGAAATCATGCAACCTCTTCTTATTCAAGATGAAATGTTCAGGATAAGACCATTCAGGAATGCATTGAATTAAGATGTTGGTTTTTGCCTGCTGAGTAGAAGCGAGCGAGGGAAGTAAGGGCTCATTTGAATTCAGATTGGAATCTGGCTCTGGGAATGCGTTTCATCAGCCCCGAGCTCGCCTTGACTTCGAGAAACCTGTACTCACACATTGTGCCATATTTTTATCAGCACATAAGCAAAGCCTCCCACAGAACTTGGCGTAAGCACACTTACTCTGGGGATTAGAAAATATGCAGGCCGCTACTCAACAACCTGCTTGATAGTGGTGCTGCTCGGGCTCCGTTTCCTCCTACACTGTATCATCAAACCAGAAAGTTCTGTCACACTACACAGACAGCCATCCAAACCTCCTAGGAGTAGTCTTCCATTAAAAAGCTCTTTAGCAGTTTAGCTATGTGACAGAAGTGTGATTTATGTGCACTGGCAGTGCTTTGGATGGCAGAATATCACATTTTCCGTGACAGTATTACTAGGCTGTAGTGTACGTCGCAGCTTTTCTTCAAATCAAACAAGAGGAATATAATTAAAATGATGCAAGTTGTCAAGCCAAGGTAGGCAACTATTGATGCAAGCATTTGGAGATGCTATGATGCAAGTTTTGGTTAGATAGTAGAACCAAGTCAGTTTTTCACTAGCTCTGGAAATAGGAATAAAGGATAAGGTGTAACACATGCAATGGTTGTATAGACGAGGTGTCCGAAAAGTCAGGAACCAATGGGAATATGTTGAGCAAATATGTCAATCCAAATATGTAGAGCAAAATCTGCAAAAAAAACAAAAAAATAACATGATGCAGCAGCTGAGAAAATGCATAGAGCATAAGCATATGTTGTAAATAATAAATACAAAATTAAGTATACGTAGTTTTACTGTCACTGGTTCCTGAACTGACCACCTTCTTTTTGTGGACCCTGTACATTATATGAGCATTGGCACACGTATGCATCTTAGTCAGGGGAGTAACAAAATGCCACTATCATTGTATCTCCTTCTGTTTAGTATCCATATCTGTATTTGGATTTAAACCTTGTGGCTATGGCCAAAACCTGAAGAGGGATTTTTTTTTCCTTTTGTCTTTTTTTTGTTTTAAATTAAATATGAAACTTGCTGGTGGTACAGTAGAAGAGGGATCACTGTCAGTGTAGTGTGTGAATTCTAGCTCTGACTGTTCCTCAACCTTAGCTACATTACTCCAGTTCATTATTGGTTTCAACCAGGGACTGTTTTTATTATTATTATTATTATTATTATTATTATTGCTTGTATCTGCATTTCTAACAAATGAAGCTGGTTCTATTTCCCGATTTCAACCACCATGACTCTGACCAGGCAGTTGCTAAGGATGAATGAACTCTGTTTGTTCATGTTAATGAACATTCATATTAACAAACGTGGTCTTTGCTTGTCCTGCAGGCTTCATATCTGACCACTCGTGCTCACGTGAAAATAAAGACCGCCTGACTTTTTTGTTGTGTCCTGTGGGATCCTAGTCCTGATGCACACCTCTAGTCTCAACCACGTACTAGAGAGCTGTCATTTTTAAATCTGGGCCAACATTGACACTGACTACAACAAAATAAGGGATCCATGCTATGACATTCAGCTTCCACAGACACACAGAAAACCTTGAAACACACCAATGATCGTGTAACACAAGGTATCCCAATGGTCAGACAGTTATACCTCTTGGCTTCAGTTCAGTTCATGACGTGAAGAAGTGACGTAATATGAAGCGAAACATCCTGTCTATTTGCACTGCCATAATGGTTATATAATCATCCTTAAATTGCTACAGAGCTATAAATTATTCTATTGAATAAGAAGTTTATATGAATGGTTCAGAATACTGCCCTGGGCACATTTGAGTCGAGGAACCATTATCCTTGTGCCATCTTTAAATTGTTTGATCAAAGTGTTTATTGCTGATTTGAGCCAGATGAGCTGGAAAAAAGCTCTCCAACCCATCACTGGGCCTGTTTCCCAGAGACACATTAAGCCAAGTCATGAACCAAAATGGATTTTCAGTGGAGATTCCAACACTGTAATTCAGTCCTTTAATCTGCCCTGGAAATCGGACATATCATATAATGAAACAATTGAATCAGTTGGAGTTTGATAAACCTCTAGATCATTTAATCAGCCCTATTATTAAATCATCATTTGCTTTATTTTTATATTTTGATGATTTATGTTACATAAAACCAGGAATGTGAACCTAATTGACTTAATTGCTCCCTAGTGTTAAAATTTTTTTTTGGATACAATAGCTTATATTACAGCTATAGCACTGTTGAATTATTGATTCTGACTGATCAGAAGGTGTTGATTAATTTTCTATAAGTAAGAGTAGTGCAGTAGCAACTGCACTACTCTTACTTATAGAAAATTAATCAACACCTTCTGTGTTTACTGTATATTAATGCACTTGTTCTAAACCATTACGTTTTCTGTGAGGAGAAGTTTATATATCATTTATGGAAGGAGTCTCCAGTATCAGTGCCATGGGAAAGTCTTCTGAACAGAGGAGCTTCCACTTTGTTGTTTCTCAGTAACAATACTTTTTATAGCTGCTGTAACATAAGTGGTAACAGGAACTAACTTATATATTTATAATATATATTATATATTTTCTAATAACATGCTGTTATTAGAAAATATAACTTTGGTGTGGTGACCTGTAGATGGAAGTAGGGTCATCCTGGAAAAGATAACGGGTTGCACAACTACTAATTTTTACTTTTTGACTAGAAATGAAGAAGTAGTCATCCTTTCTGTAGTTAAAGCTAATTTTCCGTTTAATTTGTTCAAAAAAAAAAAATCAAACTGCATGTCAGAAAGCCATACACAGACAACAAACTAAATTACATTTCCAGATTCTATGATTTTTACACTGTTAATGACAAAAGTAAATGAAATGGTGCAATGAATGTGGAAAATTATAAATCTGTGTATCATATTACACTTTATGGATGTACCAGTTATTAAAAAGCACTCATATGGAAAGTAGATGGCAGTGAAACTGAAACTGTTGATTTTACAGTATGTGTGCAGTACAGTGGGGAAGCTCTTTATACTGGACATAGCTTAATAATGGGTGGAGGATGCAATGTACATCAGTGTATGAGACACATTTCTGCCATGTTAAATTTCAAACTTAGTAGAGTCTGGATCAGCCTCTTTGAGCTTGCATACACCACTGATGTGACTCTAAACAAGCTGAGTGCGATTAGATATAGTGATGTGCAACCCGCGGCTCTGGAGGCACTCTTTCACAAAGCATTTTCCACAATGAAATTAATTCCAAAATTGCAAAGATTTTATTTACATTTTATTTTGAATCTGTAAAAGACAGCAAACATAACTGCAGGAGGAACTGCTTTGGGAGCGCACACCTGTACCCTTCATGTAAAGTGATATCAACATGTTAACAGTTCATTTAAAGCAAAAGAAAGTTGAGTGCACACCTGGCTCCCTCTAGTCTCAGACAGTTTCATACTAAAAAAGTTGATTTAACCTGCTTCCTTTACCATCCGCCTCACTGAGTCAGCATCCCCACAGGGGTGACTAGTGAATGTATCAGTCCATTAGTCTATACAACCCCTAGAAGAGACCACTCCCATCAGGATAGAAATGTTTCATCGTGGAATAAAGGTGATCAATCAGAAGGACTTTGTATTGATTTACAATGAGGCTTCTGTCTAAAGGGACAATTGGAGCCAGCAAAATAAAACATTATAATTCATAGCCTACCAGAGCTATGAATTTTTCCTTTAATTTGTCACCCTTCTCAACTGGTCCATATTACATCACCTATCAAAATCATTAAATTAAAAGAAAGTAAGAATCCATCCACTAAATGCTTTTTTTTTTAATACAGAAATGCAGCTTGAATCACCTGACTGTGTGTGACGATGTGGCGGTGCTGTTCACACAGCTCAGGTGCTCTGCAAAACCTCAGCTGGCAGCTCACAATTAGCAGCCAGCATCTGCTGAGCTTTCCACGCCACCTACCATACACCACGGAGACAGGCTGTCAACACCACACACACTCACACACTCTCACACACACACACACACTCAAAAATGCGACACGGACAGAGGCTGTCAGTGCTGCGTGTTCACATAGGAAAAAAATCTTCCCCCTTGTTCTGTACTGCTGTCCCCTCTGAAGTGCTGAAGTGCTTAATGTGTGTGTGGGTGTGTTGCAGAGGAAGTGGAACGCTATAAGCATCCATATGTATGAATGTGGAGGCTTTGACTGGTGTGTGTTTTAGGTAGGCATGAGGAAGAGGAGGTGGGGGGGGCAATGCAAGAGCAGATTGTGTTCTTTAGTTACGTAAAGGACGAGCACAAAAGCATTCTATACTGCCGACTGCGTATGAGATTTTTATTTAAAGATTTAAAGAAAACAACATATGGTGCTTTCATTTCTGATCGAGTAATTGGACTAATTATCATAATCCTGAATACAACTCTGATGTTTATTACTCAGTTCTTCAAGCTTTCTGAAAGTCTGCAATGTTGTTTTATGCATTCGAAAATCTTCTCACTTTTACTGATAGCAAGCCGAAAGTTTTGGCTCCCTTTCACTTTTATTTGACTCTTCTTTGGCTATCATCTTGAAAACCAACACTAACAGATTTCTGACAAAAACATCACATCTAACTTGATCTTTGCTTAGCTTTTGTGTGTGCCCAACACCTTATGGAAAAAATCACAAATTTCACGTGATCATGTTTTATTCCATTAATATATGATCACATGCGAAGATGCATTTCAACATATTATGCCCTGAAATTACATTCAAGTAAACTTCTTTTGAACAATATATGAAAAAGAATTGTTCTGAAAACTGAAACCATATTCCCAACATGTGAAACATTAAGGTGAAAATGAATTATTCATTTGGGGAAAAAACATATATGAATAATAAAACCACATACCTTACATTTGAAAATCATATTGACTATATATAAAAAAATGATGTGAAAATAAATTCAATGTGTGAGATATCACATGTGGAAAAAATAAATAAATAAAACCACCTGCCCTACATGTTGAAAATTACCATGTGAAGATACTGTAAATTAATCACGTGAGATATCACATATCAAAAATAAAATGCTCTACAGCATGCCCTAAATGTGAAAAATTAACATGTGAAAATAAATTAATCATATGGAAAAGAACAGGTGAAAAAAATACAACCTCACGCCCTAAATGTGAAAATGAACCCAGGAAAATAAATTAATTGTGCGAGAAAATCACATATGAAAATTAAAAACACATGCCCTACATGTGAAAATACTGGATGTAAAAAAAATAAGACGTGAAAATAAATGAATATCTAAATGAAGATATCACGTGGGAAAAAACATGTGCTACAAAAGAAAAATTAACATGAGAAAAATAATTGTGTGAGATATCACGTGGAAAAAAGAAAACCACATAAGAAATAATCATGCGAAAATAAAAAAAAATCATAAAAAAATATCACATGTTGAAACATAAAATAAATGAATTGTGGGGAAAAAAATCACATTTAAAAATGAAAACACAAGCATTGCATGTGAAAAATGTGTGAAGATATTTTCTGTCACGCCTTGTCTACATAAACACAATAATATCATGTAGGTCTGATCTCCTCATGTTTGTGCCAGTATTTCAGGATTCCTGACATTCTTTTTGTCAGTATATCTAACAATAGGGACTTGTGTAGGACTATATTTGGTGTGCACTGATATCAGGGCTTTATCTCATCCCCTCAGACCTCAATGGTCTGGAAAGTCATCGAGGTCAAAGTCCTTTGCTGAGTGATGACCTAATGCTGAGGACATCACAGGCTGACAGTTAGAGAGATTTCCATCTGGGCTTTTTGTGTAACTCCAACATGCAACATCAAAAAGTATGCACTGATAAGAATGTATCTGTGGATCTGGCTACCATATGAGCACACAATGGCCGTATTCACGTCAGCTTTTCTTTTTTTTAACATCTTTAGTTTAGTCATCGGCACGTCATTATGTGTGCTGAAGTGCTTTTGTCCAGATATTGATGTGGCTCATTTTGGGGATTCACAAAGGCCAGGTTCAGTGCGGATTTTTGGATGCTGAGACATCTAATAAAAGATTGTCCTGAGGGTTATGCGTTCTAGCCACACATCCGTCACTGTGTTGAGACAACTGCAGGCAAAACAACAATGAGGAAGAGGGACTAGTGAGCAATATGCTCAGGCTTCATCAACATCTCAAGTTTTGGTCAAAACCCAATTTTTTACTGTGGGACATGTGAAACTGTTCTAATCTTTTGGGGGCTGTGACTAAAAGAAGATCGGAACTCACAGTAAAGTGTTATAAAGGTTTAGGATGCAAAATGTAAAGATAAATCACAACAGGTTGTGCTGTTATAGGAAAATAAGGTAGGAAAATATATAGGAAAATAAGATCGTAATTATACACCCTGAAGTGTTTTATTACTCTTATACAGCAACTTAATTCCGGAACTACACTTCATAAGTTAATGTCCGCAAAACAATTTAGTTCCTGTTATCACTTACGTTACAGCAGCTATAAACAATTGTTCCCTCACCAGCCTCATTTTTTTTCTCTCTCTACTGAAGATAATAAGACAAAAAAAAAGAAACAGCTTGTTGCTGAGAAACCACAAAACACAAATCTTCTTCCTTGAAGACTTTCCCTAAAGTTACACCTTTACCACTAACACTGGAGACTCCTTCTATAAATTATAAATAAGCATTTCCTCGAAGAAAATTTCACCATATCAACTACTGCACATCTTTTAACATATCTGTTAATATGGAGTGTCCACCATACAAGATCCAGAACTACTGTCAGAGCTGCTGTTATAGAAAACACCTTCTGACCAATCAGAATTGAGAATTTAACAGCGCTGTGGTATACAGTACAACAATAACATTATGTAATAACATACAATACAATAATAACATACTAGGGGTAGTTCTTAGACTGTTCCTCACACAATTTTCAAAATCTAGCATTAAAATGTTGCAGCAACCCTGTAGGAGAGTTTAAAAATATTAGATTCTCAGCATTCTCATAGATAGATAGATAAAGCATTCTCAGAACATGCAAAGAACCTGATTAAACAAAAATCAATTGTACATTTTAACAGGAATGTTGGGATAGTGGAACAATTCAAAATGATCAAGGATAACATTTACAAAATCAAGTTGTGATCAGACTTGTTATTTTGATGAGAACATTATGATGGATATTGGAAAGTTTGATTGCATGATTACGCCTCATCTACTACACTAGCCCATGTTCTCTTAAAAATATTTTCCCCACAAAGCATTCAAAGCATGTTTCACCATCTTTAAGTAGGCTACAAACGAGTAGCTGTCTTTATCTAAATGATCTAACAAGTAGAGATGGGCAATGCCACTAATTTTCTTTTCAATCCAATACCAAGTAATACCAAGACTATTATCCCATTGTAGATACTGCGACTTTGAAATGTCATCTTGTCTACAAAAAAAAAATATGTGTGGGAGGTTACTATTTCTACAGTGAGAATTTTCAAAGATAGATATCAAAAATTACATGTGAAATGAATAATTTGAGACTGTCTATACGTCCTGTTTAATTACAGAAATATTCCATAAAGATTCCCTCAAAGGAAAAAGAAGTTCAGTTATTCAAGAGTTCTGAAAGTCAATTGCAAATGTGAGCTAATACAGTATGCTGAAATGAAATCATAAATAATGAATAAAAAGAGCAGCTTACTTCCAGAAACTCTTTACATTTATTTGAAATATGTGGCTTGTGTCACAGTTTGCCTTGTTATTAGTTGTGTTCATGAAATAACTCCAAACATGGCTTCTTCTCCTTTCAGTCATATCACTTATAATATACAATCGCTGTCTCTCTTGTTTGCTTCTACGTGCCTGGCAGATGTGTGTCTGGAAAATGGCATACGTGTCACATAAGATTTGGAAAATTCACCCATCCATTATGATAAGTATTTGACTGTGAGGTTGTACACCAGTTTCATTTTGCATTGCCTTTTAGTGGACAACCCCAGAACTATCTTGCACTTTCACTACTTTCAATCATAGTCTTCACATTTATTTCTATCTGTCCAAAAGTAATTTTGATACAGACTTGCCATGTCTTGCCATGAACGCATTTGTCTCACAGTTTAGGAGTGGCTGAGATTTCATCATATGCTCATTATACAGTATAACAACAATATAAAATCTCAACAATGGCTACCAGTCTGAATATTGGGCCTCATTTATCAGTCTACAGGGTGTCCCAAAAGTCTCGAAACATAGGGGAAATTAACACTTTTTTAGCAATTCTTTTCATAGTGTATATTATATGTATATTTTTTAGATTTGTAGAATTTTAGAAAAGACATTTTAAGAATGCCTTTGACCAAAGAAGAACGTATTGAAATCATTCTCATGGCTGGATCAGAGGTTGTTGCAAGGTCATGATGGACTTTAACAGGAAACATGGCAAGCACATCACACACAACACTGCTGCCAAACTTATTAATAATTCAAAAAGACTGGAAGTGTTGCGGACCATCCGAAAAGTGGACATCCACAAACATCCACTGACAAACACACAACCGACGTGGTGCTGGCAAACATAGTCCCCTATGTATGGAGACTGTGAGACACCCTGTAGTAAAGTTGTGTGTAAATGTTCTTGTAGGTCAAACCCGAACTAAGAATTCCCACCACATATGACGTGAAACATATGATATGCAACTCCATAAAAGGCAAAGCTTACAAAGAGCTGAAAATGACAAAATGGCTAAACTGTAAAAGAGCACCTTCTAAATGTAAATCTTCCAATAATGTAGCTCAGCCATTGCAGCGCATCAGCTACCATAGGCACAGACTATCTCTTCCTCCTTCAATAGGACACCATTACTTTTATCCTAATTGAATGACTAGTCTTATTTTGCCCTAATTTATGGATTTGTTAATAACAAATAAGTTTCATAAGTAAGTAACACTTTCATTAAAGACAGTGTAATCAATATAATGTTTAACCATTGTAGTAGGTTATACGATTTGAAGCTGACCAATCAAGGTTCACATTAGTGAGTCTTTTTATTAGTGAGTCTTTTTATTAATTGACACAAACTCACGAGCTCTCGTAGGATATGAACATTTTTCCGTACTAACTGGATTTTCATGAATTCCCCATTTTTTGTGTAAATGCTCCTGCAAACGATTCATGAATAAATTTGTTCTTATCCCATTTGATAAATGAGACCCAGTGAATTTTCCTAATGTTTCTTTATTGGACATTTTTAATGCCAAAGAGGAGTTTCTCTCTTTGCATATCCTAATTCCTCTTCTCACGCATGAAAGGATGTACAGGATCAGAACGCAGTGTCAGCATCTTGAGGCCCTCAAGCCCAAACCCCCCCCCCCCCCCCCCCCCCAATCAAACCACAGGATTTAAACGCATGAACATCTGGTCAAGAGTACAGGTCCTTAACCGCTGCGAGACCACATGCAAAACATATCCATAAATGTCCATCCTATAATCCCATGGGGTCAATGTAGCTTTTAAAGCGGAGAGAAGCAGGATAGGTGGGCTTCCAAATTAAACCCCGGCTTGAGTGTTGCATAAGACAACATCTGTATTGAGATTAAAGCATCAATAAGTAGACTTCTACAACAGTGTAGATAAGGAGACAAGGAGTTTTCTAATGCTATGTTTGAGAGTCTAATTTTTCTAATAGTTTTCTAATAGTTTATAGTTAGCATGTTTTTCCACACGTGGGTATGTGATTATGCCCATGACAAATCAGAACTCTTTTGGACCAATATCCTCTTGTCAGACAAAGCAAAAATGGAACTCTCCAGCAATAATTTAACTTGTCATGTTTGGAGAAAGAAGGTTTGTGTATATGATCCAAAGAACACCATACCTACAGTGAAGTATGAAGGAGGGAACATCATGATATAGGGCTGCTTCTCTGCAAATACACATCACTGAAGGAATCATGAACGGAGCGATGTACTGGGATATATTAGAGGAGAATTTAATCTCATTGGCTGGGGAGAAGATGGATGTTTCAACAAAACAACGACCATACAACATACAGCCAAAATAAGTGAAGAAGGCATTGCAGGGCCAATTGAACATGTATGGAGGATTTTGAAATTGCAAGTCCATCAGATGGACCCTTGTAACCCTGGGGAATTGAAAATGATTTGCTAAGAGGAATGAACCACAATGCTGCAAAAACCTAATTACTTCTTACCTCAGACATCTCAAAGCTGCAATTGCCAACAAGGGGCTAATGTTGTTAATTTGTGGTGTCTGAATAATTTTTCCCTATTACTTTCAGTGTTTGTTTAGGCTTATGAATACATACTGTATTGTTCATATTTGTAAATACAAAGTCAAAAGACAAATCTGAATTGGATATATGGAACTGGAAGGCTATTAAATAGCAAAAAGTGTTCGTACTATTTCCCTTCACTATACATTTTAAATCATGATTATTTATTTGTTTGGAATTAATTTAGCACCTTCATGCTTCTCACACATGTGGCTCACTGATCTAAAATTATTGCAAATTATTGTGTTGGGGTAAAGGAGCAAAGGAGGTGTAGAGAAGGAGGTGTAGAATCATGGCTTTGAGATCATGGCTCTCCTCTTCTCTTTTTCTGTCATTCTGGTCCACTTGGCAGGAAAACTGGCCGCCCTTGGACGAGGACAGGGGAGAGGGTAAGAGGTTTAGTGACCTTGAAGCTATGAGAGCTCAGGAGAGTAAGAAGTTCAGACCGCTGAGGTTCAGGCCATTACCTTTGTATGAGAAAAGAATGAGAGTGAGAGAAGAGAGCGAGACAAAGGAAATATTTTTAGACAAGACTTTTTCTTCCAGACATCCATTTAAAGGGGAACTCCTACTTCACTGGTCCTTACTACATCTGTGTGAGAGATGGTCTTGAAGTGCACTCTTGAGATCTTTAGGTCCATATTTGGGTATATATCAGGGGTGTAACTTGAGAACACGACATTGTTTTGGTATGCAGAGAGGCTCAGGAGAGCAAGGTGTGTGTGAGTGCCTGGTACTGGAGAGATAAACTGTTCCTGTCTCTGCTGCATAGAACTACAGAGGGGTTAAGTGGAGCAGATCATTCACTGTTTTTTTTGCGTTTCAAACCAAATGAGCTTTTAGCATAACACCGTATTGGTCATGGTCTATTTCCTGTGTTTTGATGAGTTTAGGATTCATTATAAATATGCAGACAAAGTTTCTTTCTCTTTTTCTATTTGTCTTTCTTTCATAGACACATACTTCATTTTGAACGGCATTACAAAATATGTAAACTTGTATGTTTCTCTTTACAGGGCAGTGGGGTTGGTAAAGGCCCTCCACCTCTTCTCATTGTGCGACAACTGACAATCCCTGTGTCACAGCCACACATAACACTTCCACAGCCATAATGAAGAATTTCATAGACACACCCAACAATTCCACAGCCACAACCAACAATCCAACAATCCCAGAGCCACACCCAACAATGCCACAGCCACACCCAACAATCCAACAATCCTACAGCCACACCCAACAATTCAACAATCCCACAGCCACACCCAACAATTCAACAATCCCACAGCCACGCCCAACAATCCAACAATCCCACAGCCACACCCAACAATCTAACAATCCCACAGCCACACCCAACAATCCCACAGCCATACCCAACAATCTAACAATCCCACAGCCACACCCAACAATCCCACAGCCATACCCAACAATCCAACAATCCCACAGCCACACCCAACAATCCCACAGCCACACCCACCAATCCAGCAATCCTACAACCACATCCAACAATCGCACAGCCACACCCAACAATCCAACAATCCCACAGCCACACCCAACAATTCCACAGCCATACCCACCAATCCCACAATCTCAAAGCCACACCCAACAATCCCACAGCCACACCCACCAATCCAGCAATCCTACAACCACATCCAACAATCCCACAGCCATACCCAACAATCCCACAATCCCACAGCCATACCCAACAATCCCACAGCCACACCCAACAATCCAACAATCCCACAGCCATACTTAAGAATTTCATAGACGCACCCAACAACCCTTCTGTCATAGCCACACCCAAAAAAATCCCACAGCTACAGCGGACAAGCTCTCTGACTTTGCCACACCCAACAATCTCACAACCACACCCAACAATCCAACAATGCCATATCCACACTCAACAATCCCACAGCCACACCCAAAAATGCTATAGCCACACTCAACAATTCCACATCCACAGCCCACATACTCACAATCAAACTCAACAATCCCTCTGTCACAGCCACACCCACAAATCCCACAATCACATCTAACAGACCCACAGCCACACCCCACAATCTCACAACCACACCCAACACACCCAACACTCCCACAGCCACACCCAACAATCCCACAACCACACCCAGGAATCGTACATCCACACCCAACAATCTCACAGACATACCTGACAATCCCTCTGGAACAGCTACACCTGATAACGCCACCATCACATCCAGACAATCCCTCCATCACAGCTATAATTGACAGTCTTACTGTTACAGCCACACCTATAGATCCCATGACTTTTGACATCACTGTGACCATAATCCTAAATAATTACTTTAGCAACTAAATTTTGCCTACACTCTTTTTCAATTTGTGCTCATTAACACTCATTAACACTCATTGAAATCTTTCTCACTGCAAAAGACATTATGAAGCTGCTGATTTTTCTATTCATATTTTTTCGTTCTACAGCTCTAGTATATTTTTCATCTTACTTATATTGTTAACTTTTCTTCTTGGATGCTCAGTTGGTTTTGATCCTTCCCCTGCCTTTTGGACTAGTGAAATTTTTGGTGCTTTAGTAATTACCACTCTGCCCTTGGCTCCGACTTTGGCTGCCGTGCTTCGTTTGTTACAGAAAGCTCTTTGTGTTCATGGTCACTTTAAAGCCTGCTGCTCAGAAAGCCAGAAGCATATAGCGTGCAGGAGTTTGCATTCTGTCATTTTGTCTTTTAGTGGACAGGCAGTGTTTATGTGACATATGCTTCATGCTAGCTGATGGCCAAAATAAGAGGAGATGTTAAATGAGCTGTTAAATAAAATCACACTACTCATCTTTCCTGACTGGCGCATCTCAGTGTGCACTGCACATGCTTGCCCTGCACCAAACCTGCACACTGACGACATCCCAGAAACACCCCATTCATCTTACTGTGCATTGTGCCAACTGCCACAACTGAAGAAGAGTGACTGTGCAATGTAGCACACACAGATGCATGTTGTAAAGAGGAAGCCATTCATTATGAGGTTCTATTTAGGTCAGTGTTCAAACTTTACCTCTCCTATACACACACAATTCTCTCTTTGTTTCATGTGACAAGTAAAAGTAGTGAAAATGAGAGCATTTTGTGTATCAGGTGTGTTACGCAATGAGACTATCTGTATGCATTTAGTAGGGATGTAACCCAATAAAAATGCATTATTTGGAATGAACAGATAGTGTGTTCTAAACAAATACAAATACAGGTATGAATAGTTGGTTCACTATTCTTTTTTTTTTTCGAATGCTTTCCAGGAAGGTTCATAGGGTATCTGGTTGAAATTACAGGTATGCATCGGGACTGAGATCCCACGGGATGCAACAATATGTTGTGCAAGCAGGAGGTTTTTACTTCCATGTGGGCTCGAACAAAGACCACATTCATTAACATGGATGTGAGGAGATGTGTGATGCATTTACAGCATCCTTAGTAACTGCCTGGTCAGGGTTATTGTAGTTTAACTGCCATTTACAAATGCATTTATATTTTGGGGAAAAAGAGCCTGCTAAAGGTACAAAAAAATAGATACAAGCTAAAAATAATAACTGCATGAGCAGGATTGAAAATAAAATAAAAACAGTTCCGCATTTTTGAGACTTAAAAAAAAAGAAAGAAAAAAACCTTCCAGTACAGATATAGCCCCAGATATTTGGAGCACTATTTGTATTCGCTTACACCACATTATTTGTTCATTCCAAATGATATATTCATATTCGGTTACATCCCTTTTGTGTACATGTGAGAGAGGTTTGTATAGCAACAATAAGTGTACCTCCTAAAAAACACACACACCTACCTTCATGTGAGAAAACTGAGCCTTGTGTATTTGGCTGTGTAACAAAGCTAATATCTGAAGTGTACATACACTATGCAAACATGCTCACTCAATAGTAAAGCACTGCTGGTTTATGCTTTAAGACTTACTATGTTAAAATAGCTATTCAAGTAACTAGTGTTCTTCAGCCATTAACAGATTTAAAGTGTAATAATTTGAGGCCAGTATGCTACTGCTGCTTCCCTTCCTCAATTAAACCCAAGCTCTCGCCCAGCTCTGAATAAATGAGACTCAGGCACCACAGGCTGATTTTATATGCCATAATACACTGGTTTGAAAAAGAGAGCGAGCATCTCATCCAGAGTGCAGAGAGCCGTAGCTTCAGCTAACGCACTGAAGTGAATGTAATTAGCTCAAACGGAGTGTGGAGTGAGGATGAGAGACCCAGCCAGAGGTGCTCAGCTGAAAAGGACATTGCTCACAGACCTCATGTCACTCTCTGCCAAAATGGCGTGAAAGCATTTTTAATTTTTTTTTTTTAAAATCCACGTCAGGTTTAAAATTACAGCAGACAAACACGAATAAGTAAACACACCAGCGAGTGAGCCAACAAACAATAAATTATCTTGTGGAAAAATAACTTCGTGATGCAAGAACAGAAGTTGGGGTGTAATAGGCCCGCAGAGTGGTGTGAATGACAATGTTTTCTCATCTATGATTAATTTAAGGCGCGTGTTTATATTCATTTTTAATGGTTTGTGCATGCTCCTGTGTGGATATTATGAAGTTATAAATTCTAAATGTCACGGAGCCGCAGGTGCTAGCTGGAGAGGCCGGCCAGGAATGAAGAGCTACAACTCTATTAACAGTCAGCAACACTGAGAGTCAGACAGTGTCAAATGTCTAGACTGTAGTTATACAACACTGTGTGTTTGTTTGTGTGTGTGTCTGGCTTTAATGCTGAAGAGCATTTATTCACAAGCTCTGAAGGACCTTAGTAACTGGTTTGTACATCTGGGTTCTCTGGTTTCCTCCAACCTCCCAAAAACGATACCAGTAGGTGGATTGGTGACTCTAAATTGGCCCTAGGTGTGAATGAGTGTGTGTATGGTGCCCAGCGATGGACTGAGATTGTATTCCCACCTCACACCGGTATTCCAGCAATAGTCTCCAGATCCACCACGATCCTGACTTCTTTTATTTCTGTGGCTCCTCTCACCCTCTGGACCAGGTTGATTCGTCTTGATGCTCTCACTTTCTGCTGCTGTGGATGGTCCCACATGGATCCGTTAATGATTTGCTCTTCCTAGAACCAGTTTATGCTCAACTCTTTACTTCCTGCAATAGAAAAACGGTTTAGCTTTATTTTACTACACTTATATACACTACTGTAATCTCACTATCCTGTGAGATACCTAGAAGAGGATGGGTTCCCTTTTGAATCTGGTTCCTTTCAAGGTTTCTTCCTCATGTCACATCAGGAAGATTCTCCTTGCCACTGTTGCCTCTGGCTTGTTCATTAGGGATCTAAATATAAATCAGATTTCTATAACGCTGCTTTGCGACAATGTCTAATGTTAAAAGCGCTAGTGAAATGAACTGCATAGCTAAAGTGAAAAATACAGGCTGAAGAAGGTTTAAAACTGGAAATGCAGATGTCTTGTGCCATACTATTTCCATTTCAGGTCTTCTGATTATGCATTCACTCTTTCCACTCTTTCAGCCATCCATACTAAAATCTGATGCAACAAGCAATGGTGATTTTGTTGTGCTTGATACAAACAAAGTCACGATGAAAATGTTAGGATTATTGTTATTTCAATTTTGTGTGAATTCTCTGCAATCTGCAAGCATGAGATAGTCACTGTGTTTTTTATTTGAAATCTAATAATGTCCAATCAAAATGAAAAACCTTTGAATGTACACATCAAAATTTTAGACAGGGTGTCCAAAAAAGTCAGGAACCAATGGGAATATGTTGCGTGCAATCCATAAAAACATGAAACAGTGGCTGAGAAAATGCGTAGAGCATAAGTTTGAACATGTAGAACACATGTTGTACATAATACATCCAAAATTTAGTGGTTTTACTCTCAGGAGTTCCTGAATTTTCCTGAGAAAACAAAGTTCACATTACAAACATTCAAAAATAATTTGCACATTTGACAATAATTGCAAAATTGGAATGGAAGATGAGGGCATCCAATGAATATTTTGAAGCAATAATATGTGGCACAAATTCTTCTTCTTGCTGTCAGTTTGACATTTGGAGAATGTTTTGCTGAAAGTGACAATGTAAGGCATGTTAGAAATGAAGAAAAAAAACAAAAAAACAAGCAGAGACAAATTTCTGACATGTCATCTGCAAAACATCCTCTCAACAGAAAAATGTAATTAAGTGGAACTCTAACAATTTCGACTTTGTCTTGCACTGATTGGAGCTGTGGAGTATAAATGCATATGTGCCAAAAACAAATATAAATGCCTGTCATTTGGAAAGCCATTATGCAATCCTTCTGTAATCTCAGTGACCGCTGCTGATTAGTTACCTCTTACCACAAATGCACTTTTTAAAATCAAGCTCACAAGAGTAAATCTTTGAGCACTTATGCTATGCAGACTGGTGTGAAAAAAGCCACTGTGTTTGAAGAGAATGTTTACAGAAATGAATTTCAAATTGAAACTCCTCTGTAAAAAAGACAGCTGTTTGAGAACATTTCCAGCAATACAGATTGAATATTCTCCATGTGCAACATTTGAAGTCTGAGATACAGTATTTAAATTGCATGATAAAACAAAAGTAGGATATTTAACAGCAGATCCTGTGCTTCTCTTTTTTTTTTCCTCCTGAAAATGTATGCACTGTAAGCCATAAAGCAAAATAGGCAACACTGTAAAGATGAGTTGCTTGTCTTGGAGAAAAAAAATCCCTCACTTTCCATATCAAGCCATACAGCCAACGTTTAAGTGCTGGCTTGAAACTTCAGTGTGTTTTTTGTTTCAGCACGTACAAACAGACATACAGTATAGTAAGTTAAATTTGATATGAAACTTATCTCACGTTTGTTGTGCTGGTCAAAGCGGCACAGGGCAGTCATTGTATTTGTTGGAATGTCTTTGCCTTTTTTTTATATAAACAGATAAGAAAAAATGCTGGAAAAACATTTAAATCTCAAATGTTCCAATTTTAAATGTTATCTATGTGTACAAAATCAAAAGCATACAAAAAAGGTCAGTACAGCCCCAGACCTCTAAGGGTTAAAAAAATAGAAAGAATATGGCACAATCGCTACTTTGGCTTAAGGATGCTGTCCACCATAAATCAGTGACTGGGTAAAGAGGGGATTAGTCAGAGAAGCAAAGTTTTTTTCTAACCAAACTCTGATTACTACATTTCCAGAACTTTGTCCAGGAATTGTTTTGATAATTCTTTACAATGCTGTCTGTTTAGGTAAGTTCTCAAACATACTCTTGAACAAACCTCCTATTTAAATCCTATGGGTTATTATACTATTTTGTATAGATTCATGACATATAATCCCAGTAAAGTCCATTTCAGTTCCAGGTTCTAACAATAAAAAAAAAATCTATGAAAGTTCACAAGGGGTGGGGGTGAATACTTATGCAAGGCACTGTATTTCTATGTTGACATTCATGGCAGTCAATTTGATGAGAAATTCAACTCTAATTTTCAAAGTGATTTGAGTAGGTTTAAAGTGCAGAGGTTAGAAAAGCTCTGGTGTTACTCGAGAATGTATGTTTTTCTTTTTTTATTTGAATAGAAATTCAGTAAGAAACAGCAACAACCTACACGGTGATCAATGTCAGAATCTTATAGAATATTATTCCAGTCCTGTTAATGCTTTAAAAACAAAACCCAGGTTTAATCTAGATCACACATTAGACCTAGATCCCAAGAAACCTGATTAGATTTGTTAGATTTTGTTAGATTACCCCAATCTGCAGGGTAAGAGACTTCAGAATCTCTTACTTCAGACAGCGTGTGATGTGATCGGACCACCCGGCCGCTTCGAGACCATTAAAAACAAAACGAGCGAAGGGAGGTGCAGAGAAAATATTGACTCATGTTATTCGCTGGGGGAAGCGAGAGTGGAGCGTCCACAGCTGAGACATGGAGTTTGTTTTTGCTGGATGATTTCTGAGGTGCTGTGCTCAGGCAAGTGGGTAAATGGTCTGATGAACACGACATGAAAGCATGACTCGCGTTCAGGGCAGCCGTTAGAGATTTGTGGTCACAGCAGTTTAAGACAGGTTGGAGCGCTGGCGCATGGGCCATCATGTATCACAGTGATAGCACAATGCCAGAGCATCATACTTCCTGACCCCAAGGAGCTAAGGACCCTGAGGAGCTTTTTGAAGTAAGGAATAAAACATGACGGTGTGCTGTTATAGGAAAATAATCAGCGATAGGGTGGTGTGATGAGTTATATTTACCATCCTGAAGTTCATTAATTTCCCATAAAAGCATGTCATGAAGTGTTTTATTCTTCTTACACCACAGCGGTTTGCCAATCTTTATTTTATTAATCAATGACACAACATGGTGTTTTATCCATTTCTAGTTACGTTTAATGTTGTGGAACATGTATGAAACAAGTTCCTTTTATCACTTATACTATGTCGGCTGTAGACAGTCGTTCCCTCAGTAGCCTCGCTATTTTTCTCACGCTTTGTGAGTTAAGATGACAAAAGAAATGCAGCTTGCAGTTTCTACAGAAACAATAACAGATTAGAAGACGTTCATCGATATAAACTTGTGATTTGAAATGCAGCCGGATCTACCGTCAGAGCTGCTGTTGTGGTAAATTAATCAACACCTTCTGACCTTCAGAATCGAGAATTCAGCAGTGCTGTGGTGTAAGGAAATATCGAATAATACTTATTCACTTAATTTAGCAGATCTTGTACAAGTAAGGAATAATACGTGACAGACTGTGCTGTTATATGAAAATAATGCATGGCAGGGGGTGTGATGTGGCACGAGGCATGCCCTTATTATTTTCATATAAGAGCATGGTATGGAGTGTGTTATTCCATTTATACCACAGTGATTTTTCCAAAGATTACAATATTTAATTTATTAAGAAACAACACATCTCACATTTGAACAGTTTATTGTTTAGATATAATATTGTGGAATGTCTGAGAGACAAGTTAGTTCCTGTTTTCACCTACCTTATAGTTGCAATAAACATTCATTCTTCACCAGCCTCTCGCTCTCGCACTCGCTTTCACACACACACACACCTACGCACACACACTCGCGTGCACAAAAGCTGTCATTTTACCAAGAAAACAGAAAAAACGGAAAGCATAACCGAGAGACTCCTTCTATAAATGTTAAATAAATGTTTTCTAAAAAACCTCTCCACAGCAACGATTATAAGTTTTACTTTGTTAAACAACAACTCAATTTTAAACACATTTATTATTAGATTTCGATTATGTGGAGCGTCCACTGTACAAGTCCCTGTGTTTGAGCTGTTACTATAGAAACAGTATTACAATGAGCACATTAATATTTCCCCATCACTCCTGTTACATGGAACTACCTGTGCTGTTATACAAAATAATGCGCACCTTCTGACCAATCAGAATGGAGCATTCAACCACGCTGTGGGATAACACTCGATATCTGAGACTTCTATTGACTGTACCTTTTTTTCTGGCCATCATTTTACTTTGTTGTCCCTTCTTACATTTGACATTTGCATTGATTCATTTGTCTGAAGCATTTATCCAAAGTGACTTATTACTGATCAATGACAAAAGCGTCTTTATCTGGTTATTGCAGTGAGTGAACTTGGCAAGCTGAAGCTCGTGTCCTTCAACTAGACCTTGAGTAGTCTGTGTAGACCTATGGAAGAAGACATGTTTTTAGACCATGTGCGTGTGTGTATGTGCGTTTGGACAAAGTGTGTGAACATTTCTCTAAAATTAAGCAGACCATTTGCTCATCAACATTTAATAGCTCAATGTCACATGTCTAAACTGCTCCAGCTAGCAATGCTGTAATGCTGTTAATATGCTCTGCAAATTTCACAGCTGTGTGCATTCCTTCCAGAACTACTGGCAGTTCAACATTATAATTATCATACATCTGAGAAAAATTAGATCACAGATCAACCGTCAAGCAAATTTCATAAGTATGCTGAACACAATGCTGTCAGTCAGAACGACTTGAGTATCAGTTGCTGCCCACTTAGAGCTGGCTTTTGTTGCTTTGAGTTATAATCTGGTTTGAGGGGACAGTTTTCAGACTTTCAGACTTGGTTGCGGACTTTAAAATTAAAATTTACAAGTGAGGTTTCTTGCAAAACTTTTAGGAGTTTGGAGGCAAGACATAAATAATGAGCTAGTGGGATACATGATAGAAAATGTTATTAAATTGTTCCAAAATTCTCAACATGAACATTTCTTTTCTGGAACAGTTAAGGATGAATATGTTTTTGGTTAGATTTTGATTCCTAGCAAAATATTGTCATTTTTTGCATTTTTTGCATTATACTACGAATGGAAATAAACTTCAATAAATTTAATCTCACTTTTATTCTACTTCTTTAAAGCTACCCATTATATCTTTTCATGCAACTGCACTCATTCATTCATCTTCAGTAACCATTTTACCCTGACACTGGGTGTGAGACGGGAAAGCACCCTGGATGGGAAGGCAGTCCATTGCACAGCACCATACACAAACATTCACACCTATGGGCAGTTTAGCTTAGTCTACCAGCATGTTTTAGTACAGTGGGAGGAAACCAGAGAACCGAGAGGAAACCCACATAAACACAGGGGGGAACATGAGAAACTCCACACAAACAGTAACCTGAGTTCAGGGTCAAACCGGGAACCGTGGAGCTGTAAGGAAGCGGCACTACCTCCTGCACTACTATGCCTTCATGCAACTTGCTTTGGGCAAATTCTTATGAATTTAAAAACATGATTCCATGATGTTATGTTACTTTGCCAAGCACCATGAAATCTGTACAAAAGAATCATCATTAAAACATCATTAAAGTTTTCTACAAAGTCGTTCCTAATACTAGTTTTGATAGTCTTCTTGCACTAATGTACTTCTTCTAATTATGCCTACATACTGTTTGCCCCTTTGGGATTAATAAAGTTCATTTCAAATATGATTAATCAGGTAGTTATTAATTTTTTCCCCATGCATGTGGATAATGAAAGTATCTTTAGAACAGCATCTGCATATTTTACCCGAATGGGCTTCCTGCTAAATATAGAATAGTAAGCTGCAAAAGAAAGTTTCAAATAAGCTGATTGGTCTCTATTTTTGCTGGAACCCAGATGTACTTAAGATCCATCAACACTCAGACATGCCTTTTGACAGAATCATGTCCGGTCCCTCAGAAGAGGAAGACCAAAGGGAATGGCAGACAATGCTTCTGAAGGTTGTCTTATTTTTTATTTTTTTCAAACATGCTTGTGAAATCCCACTGATATTACCCTTCTCTGGCAAGGACCCTTTATAAATTGTTATCAATAAAGCATCAACCTTATTAAAGAACAAGGTGTATTCATGTGATACCATTAAATAATGAATAGAAAAGTTTTAGTTAAAACTAGGCTCAAGACATATAGATGCTAAAATGCATTATGGGTGTATATGGAGAGGACCCATGTATCAGATCCTTTCTGAAAAGGAGTAGAAGAAGAGATTTGTTATTTGTTGTGGGAGTGAAAAGCTGAAAAAAAACCCCACAAGCAAATAATGTCTAATATTGTAATGCCATTCCTCTAACGTAAGTTTCATGGCCAACAGCTCTATACTGCCAGTGTTAGTTTTATTCAGTCAGCACCAGATCACATGAAAAGAATGTGCATGGGTGGATACTGGAGATTTACCGTAAGACTGGGAAAGAATCACTCCCTTCTTTGAATCAGATTCATTTATTCCAACCACAAAAGGGGAGTTCATGATCAGGGTGCTCTGGACTGAAACGTTATAGAGAGTGAAAAAGCAACTCGACAAGTATCTAAGGTACAACTGAGCAAATGCTTGAAAAAATCCTTGAAAATTGGAGTGGTTTCATCCAACTGATTTGTCCAATTCATTCATTCATTCATTTATTAATCTTCAGTAAGCAGTTATGCAGTAAATCCAGGGCCAAACCTGGGAACGCCGGGCACAAGGCAGGGACACACCCGGGATGGAACCCTAGTCCATCGCAAAGCACCATGCACAAACATTCGCACCTAGGAGTAATTTTGCATATATAATAGGCAGCATAGACAACATCCTGACATGTTTTTAGGAGGTAGAAAGAACCTGAAGAACCCAGAAGAAACCCATATGGACACAGAGAGAACAGGCAAAACTCTACACAGACAGTAACCTGAAATCAAGACTGAACCAGAGACCCTGGAGCTGCGAGGAAGCAATGTTACCTGCTGCACCACCCTGCTGTCCCTTGTGGAATTCATTTTTTTTTAAATTTCACATAAAGTTAATTTTCAGTTTTTGTTTTTTTTAAGAATCTGACATATATGAACAATCCCCTTATTTAGATTGGTAGGGTAAGTTATAATGCTGCCAATGTAAACTACAACAAACTTGATGTATCAGCATAAGATATGTGGATGGGGAATTCACCAGACCATATGGCATCACTAGAAAAATGGAAGTCCCCCCACCCTCCACACACACACACACACACACACACACCTTTTTTGGTATGAATAGGCATTTTTGAAATGCAAGGTAAAACATCACCTGCACCAGGAAATATTTATGAGCCCAAGAGATAATGTGATAGTGGTGAATGATCCAGGGATGCTTAAGATGAAGCCTGGAATGCAGAAGTCCATGAAAGAGATTTTTTTCCCTTCCAAGCCAGATTCTATTAAGGCACAAGTGAATATGTGATTAACACCACATGATCATGGAATGAAACTGAAGCCCAAAGCACTGTATTCACTTAAGCAATATTGTTGTTCTTAGTCATGGAGTTTGCACTAGGGAACCAACTCTGAAATCTGGACTCTGCATAGTACAGGGAGAGCTGGAGCTTCAAAAGTCTGACTGTTCCCAATGACAGCTTAATGTACCTCAGTTGCATGGGTTCAGGGTTTTTTGAACTATTAGTGTATGGTTGTATGTTCACACTGATCCTATGGGGGTGCCTGGAGTGTTATAGTTAAGTTATAAATGCAGACAGAGTCTAATTATTTCTTCAAGTTCAAGGTAATTGTCCTTACATGCTAACAGATTGGAGGAAAACGTTGAGACCTTGATACTCTGAACAATAGTAGTGCGCAAAAAGTTCAAGGGAATAGTCTCTGCAGAGTTGCCGACATTTCTAACAAGAAAATCCTAGCACGCAGAGAGAAAAACGCATTTACCACAAAAAACCTTAGCATATGTTGATGGATGTGAGAGCAGGTTTTTGTTTTCCAGATGCATGTTTCCCACCCCCAGGATCAGTGCCAAGCAACTGTGAGGAAACATTAAAGACCAGTGTGTCTGCTACTTAGGCGGCACTTTTTTCCTGTCCAAAGACACCACAGTCCTGCCTGCTTGTTGTCTATTGGCTCACAAATCCAAAGCATGTAAATTCACAGGTGAAATTTCATCCAGATAAAGTTTTTGCAAAGCAAAAGTAACTGCTATTCAAATGCATGTGTTCTAATCCTAGCATCCTTTCCCCTTTAGTAAATTGTCTTTTCTGCCAGACAAATTTTGTATTTTGTCTGACCACTGTGTTATCTGTAAAAGCAGAAAGGCATAGTTTTCAGGTGTGTCCATATCTCAATAGCAAGGGGTCAAAAATCATTATTAGTATGGCCAGACCATAGATGTTGGCACCTCTGAGTCTGTTGCCGGCCTGCTTGTTTTAAAGTTAGAAATCACTCATCAACATTCTTCTCCTTGGCAGGGTGATTAAACACATTTGTGAAACGTTGGGTAAATCTGTCAGAGCAATGAGTTATGGGACCTTGTTGGTTCCAGATTGTCGGCACCCATTTTAATGCTCGTCCCACCAGACGGGAGATTAGAAATGTGATTTTTGTGGAAAGGAATCATTGGGAATACAGCCAGGTGGCTGGCAAAATGCAGAGAGCTTTCCATTTTTTTTTTTTTTGAAGATCCAGCAAACATTATCTGCTAAGGCCAGTTTAATGAAGTTTTTATTCATTCTTATTATCTCAGAGGTAGCCATCTGGAATAAGGCAGGCACATTTTGTGGGAACAGGACGTAGTACATTAAGTGCTTTATCAAGTGTTTGTGCAATTTGTTATAGATGTGCTTGGTGTGGTCTTAACAAAGATCCCTTTGCTGCCAAAGCTGCTTGGAGAGAAACTAACTTTGGCAAGTCTGGTCTAATACTTGAAGACCCACGGGCATGGTTGAAGTGAAAATCACGGACAAGCAGAGCAATGTACCGAAAATCCAGACAAAAACACCAGACAAACAGATATAGCATAAAAAAGCTCAAACTGTTAGGATGAACTATAAAAAGACTTTGCAAAGAGTGGGCTGAAACAGTGAGCTTATATACTGTACACACAGGTGAAGGTGGTACAGAATGCGAAGAAGATCAAAAGAATGAATCTGCATGATGATCACACAGTCAATCTGATGGTTTAAAATTATCTCAAATGACACATCTGATGTTAATTCAATGTGAGAATAGATGTCAGGATCACACAAAACTGCCTTACAAGCTGTTTAATTGCCCCACCATGTTCATCCTCTAATGAGAAACCTCATAACAGAACAAAACAAAAAAAAGGGAGAATAGACGTGAGAGAGAAGAAAAGTCAGTAACTATGGATATAGAACTAAATATCCAAAATAGTAATGCTGGATCATCTTGCAGAAATCCAAGACCTCAAACAAGTAGGGTCAAGAGTCAGAGGACAGTATCTTCTTGGCATCTAGAATGGCTGTGCTGTTCACACTCCCTCTGGAAGGAGATACAGGATTATGTTTAGCTCAGAGTTGACAGAATATCTCCAGGCCAGGAGCAGTGGAATGGAGCACTGTTACAAATTTATCCAGAGGTTCCAGTGCAGGGAAAGGATATGGCAAAAGGTTCTCAAGGACGATAAATACAACAATGTGCAATGAAAGAAGTTCCCAGCACTGGGATTGAGACCCACTGAGATATAAATAACATTACCATATACAAACATAAATGGGAATGTGGCCATCATTTTTCTTTATTAAGGCCATGCCCACACGATGAAGGATATTTTTGAAAATAGTTTTTACCCGTCCATTTTTGAACAAATCTCTTTTAACCATCAACAGGCAGCAGGGCTAATGTCCAGGCCTGAGGCACTAACTGCCACTCTAACCACGAATGCATAAAAGAAAATCAAATTAAACCAACCTATTCTAATGATGTATAAGCCTACAATTTGTTTTGTTATTGGACTACTAGGACAGAATGATATAAGTACACTAGGACATCGTACTTGGACGACTTCACCAGTCACACTTATGAAAGTCTAGCAAGCAGAATCATTCAAAATACACAGTATTTCACCCTTGTTGAATGTTTAATTACACTTTGTTGGTTAAATGTATCTATATTAAGAAAATAGTTTTATACTCATATAAAATTTAGAATGCTTAAGGGTCTTTTGGTTGCCCCTCTATGGGACTCTTTATAGATTCTATGTAGAACTAGGTGTTTCTCTGTTGGAAAGGGTTGCAAGGGTTCTATGAAGCCTTAATTATCCAACGAAAAATCCTTGAAGAACCTTTTATGAGTCTACTATTTATGTCTTTATGTTTTACAAATGACTTTAAAATGATATATTTAAAAAAAAATGAGTACCTAATCTATGATATGTGTATTACTTTGAAGGTGTATTACCTGCTTTCTAAAAATAGACTTAGATACGCAGCGGCTTTAATCAAATTTGTCTTGACTATATGCTTTTTGTGACCTTGGCATATTGCGTCGAGGGCACTGCATGTTTCAGCAGGAGTGTGTCGGATACGTTGCACATTTGCTTTCATCCACCAAAAATGATAGATCAGCATTTATTCATTCAAGAGGAACCACATAATGGTTTTCAGTTACAATGCTGACATATCCAAGATCAGAGCCCTGAGCTAAAAACAGACCAGTGGTGGTGGTGTGATTAATCTGTGAATAATGATACTCATTTTTTATATATTATTATATGTAAAAGTCTTTAATATTCCATGTACACAGACTGCATGATGCATTGTTTGTTTTATAGAGTGATGTGTATGCTCAGTGTGGATGGCTATATTCATTTATCCCAGAAAAAATAGATTTTTCTGGAATATTACATAATAGATAATCGATAATCGATAAAACAGCCAGCTTGTATTAATGGGCTGGCGAGGCAAATCCCTTTCCTCTTTTGCAGGACCAAGACCAATCATCCACCATCAATGGTCATAAGTAAAAATACAGCGAATAGTACGAAGAGGCGAGGCTGGGGCTGATTTCTTTCTTGCCCAGACTGTAGATTCAAGCAGCCTTTGTGAAGCAGTGAAGCTTTGTCTGCATTAGGGCTCATTTCTTTAATCCCACATTGCTGAGCAGTCACTGAGAAGGTGCACATGAAATACTTTTGTGAGTGTAATAACCATGATTGAGGTGGATTACTTTCTTGATCACTAATTTTTTAAAATGCCTTTGGAGAAACCTCAAGTAAATAGACTAAGCAAACACTGTTCAAAGTGTTCAAATTACAAAAAAGGACAGATGGGTTTACCATAAGTTTTGTGTGGTGTGGACAAAAGAGCTGGCTCATGGCAGATGCAGCTTTTCTGTTTCCTGTGCTTGCTATTTTGAAAAGACTTGGCATGATTACAGACTGGAACCACTTAACTAAATAATAATAATAATAATCGCAAATGGTGTTGCTTCTCTGTCTTTCAATGAGTGTATTCCTGTGTGTATAAGTCATAGATTTATGCCTATGATGAGACTCCATGCTTTAAGGCTCCATAATGATTTCCATAATGGTTTCGTAATAGTAATGCCCAGTTACTGATGGGGAATAAGAATCTTTTAACCCTCCTGTTCAATATCATGAAAAGCCGTTACAAACCCATATCAAGTCACTTTCCAATGTCCCTTTTTGTCAGCTCCACAACATTGCCCAAACGTTGACCCTTCCTTAGCGCGTAACTTTCTGGAACACTTTTATAGCCTTATCTTTAAATTAATGTAATTCCCTATTTCCTGGCATTTCTGATAAAACCCTAAATAGACACCAGCATATTCAAAATTCAGCTGCTAGAGTCCTGATTCATAGCAAGCGTCCAGCAGACACAGCTAATCAAGTATAAACATCTGCTTCTTACATTTAAAGCAATACATGGCCTACTTATTTCTCTGAGCTCCAGCTGCTCTATACTCTGTAATGTCAGGTCCAACAATACTGCCTACTGGTTTTGTTTTATTTACTTTGCTTCCACCACTTTCACCTTTCTTCCTCTTTGTCATGGCTTCCCTCTTCATATCATGGTTCCCATAGTGACGAATACCATGTGCTCATGTTTGTTTCTGCAGTAGTACTTCAGGGATTGGTTCCCTGATTGTGTTCACCTGTTCTGTGTTAGGTCTTGATTAGTCTGCCATTTTATATCTTCTATGTGTCATAGTTCGTTGCGAAGTCTTACCATGCTTATATTTCTTTAAATGCAACAAAAGCATGGTAAGACTTCTGTGTTTCCGAGTTCTCGATCCTCCTGGATTAGACCTTTTCTTGTTTTCCTAGTTTTTGATGATCGATTGCATGTATTTAACTTTGCCTGCATGTGTTTTGACCCCCACTATTGACATGCAATATGATTCATGGATTTCAATAAAGCAAAACCAACTTTATGTACTTGCATTCCGTCTATTCACCACGTTAATCTTTTTTTCTCTGTCTCCCTTTTTGTAGTTGTAAAGCAACCTTGAGTGTTGGAAAGGTGCTATATAAATGAAACATGTTATCATTCTTATTAGCTATATTCATGACTAGAGAAAGTAATTTTCCAAAGAACAATGATTGTATCATAATATAGTTTTCACAAGCAGCTTACCAAACTACTAAACATTCAATTTATAGTAGTAAAGCCACAACAAATTCGTCTTAGACATAAAACTAATACATTACACTGAAGAAATACACTGCATAGAACTATTTTAATGTTATGATCAATATAACAAGGCTTTAGCTAATCAATATCGATATACTTGTCCTCATTTAACTTTTACATGATGGTAATACGAAGGACCTGATGTTTAATAGATATCATGCACGTTATCCTTCCTAAATAAATGTCTCGTCATTTTATATCTGTTATTTGGGATTTGGACTGTAGAGCACATTCCTTGCCTGCTTAGTGTTTGTAGTTTATTCTCATACCTTTTTCGTTGGGGAGTAGTTGTCTTTGGCAGTGAGACACCTTTCATTGTGCTTTCGTCTGTGCGCTCTGAACATTGTTTAATTAATTGTAACTGAGTGTCTGCTTGTTAGACAGATGAAAAGAAGGAGCTTTCAAATTCTCTCAAGGAAAATGATAGGCTGGTGAAAAGAGCAGTATTGTGCCATCTAACAACTCTGCGAGTCTAATTTAATTTCCCCACGGCAATCAGAGAAGTGCCTTATCTCGCTGTAATGACATTCATTACAACTGCAGAGATCCACTATGTCACGATTACACCAACATCGCTTTCCCTGAGAACTAAAGTCACCCACCCTACTCCTGTCAGTGTGTGTGTATATGTGTATCAACATATTGCACAATAGCATGGGCTCTAAACACATTTTTGCCAGGTCCTTTATCAGTAACTGGCACTTACAGATTGACAGCAAAGCAAACACACATTCTCTCTAAATTAGCCTACATTTCGCTCTTGCTAACTTTCAGCTTTACACTACTGACTCTTGACTATTGAGCACAACTAAATATAGATATACTTAGGTTTGTATGATACCACTGTGTGTGTGTGTGGCTTACTACATTTAATCCTATAATCTACTTCTTATAGTCCTAACAGATGTGTGATTTCGTGTTCGTGTCAACATGTCGTTTATGAACACACTGAGAAATTGTTCTGCCAAAGATTATAAGTCTATTCATCATTGAGCCTTTTTCATACTTTTTCTCATACAACACTGCAAGAAAGTGTTTATCATATGAATATTGTAGAATTTATTTAATATTTCACAAATATGGTTATTATAAAACAAATATAAGCTTAGTAATATAAGCTGTTTAAGTGATAACAGAAACAAACGTGTTTCCTGTTTCTTGGATGTTCCACAATGTTAAAAGTAACTCTATTTAGATAAAGATATGACATCCTTCTTTAATAAATAAATTTTAAAAAATTGTTAGTATTGGCAAATTGCTGTTGTATACAAGGAATAAAACACTTCAGGACGTGCTGTTATTGAAAAATAATCAAAATAACATCATCCCATCATAGGTATGAATGAATTAGGATGTTAAAATGTTAGAAATGATTTATTTCATTGGAATAATCTAGATCTAATTTAATAAATGCCAAAATCTTTACCACTCTATTTAGGCCCTTGTAACACTTCGCATTAATGCTTTTAATGCATTCTCCCTTTCTTTATGATTATAATAAATCATCTGTCCTAAAATGCTAGCGAACTGAATATAAACTGCAAACAGCTGAAGAGGTTAAAATAAGACAGCTAATTAACAAGGCTGTCTTTAAAACAGATAATTACTAATGATATTATTTAGCCATTTGTGTCCATAAATCCAATGGGCTGTATGCTGGGAAAACATAACACTGTGCAGTACTGTGGTCTTTTGGGAATGTAATTTGACTCTTAGACTAATCAGATGACAGAAAATGTACCACTTCAGGACAGAACCCAGAACCTGTAACTAGTAATTTGAGCATGGAAATCACCAAACTGGAGTTAAGGTCTGGAGTGTGCTGGATTATAGCTTTAGCAGCCGGTCTATAGCGAGTCTCATGACGGAGGCGTCATAGCTCAGATATGCAAACTACAGGCCAGAGACTTTGTCACACAAGTGTGATCCCATGACTGTAGGAAGGCAGAAAACATGGAAGTGGAGTGAGTAAGGCATCCAGAAAGGTTTCACACATGAAACTGTAACCATCATATTTCAGTCCCTATGGTTAAGAAGTGACGCAATGCTCTGTTTGTCTCCATTCCTTCTTGTTTGCCCTGTGAAATGTATTTATTTAAAGTGTGTAATTTGAGAAAAGTGTGTGTATCATTAAGGGCTACATACCTTCATAATGCTCATGTAACAATTTAGATACTCATTACCATCCATAACAACCTGCAATAAAGGGTGAGCCACAGTTTTAAAATTAGATACAGGTCTTAAACTAGATTACGTTTTAAAGAATACACCCAAGCACAGATTTTGTTCTGGCTTGAACTCTCATGTTATAACATTTTTAAAAACATGTTAGAGTTTAAACTCCAGACAAAGAAGAGCATGAATCGATTGTACAAGGTGTCTTTGGTGTGTAATGCAATGACACTGTCTGTATCTGTTTATATCCATATCTATATTTGGATTTAAACCTGAAGTGAGTGTGGCCTATATATATATATATATATATATATATATATATATATATATATATATTCTAAATTGAATCTGAACCCTACCACTCTTCCCCAGAAAACACTGGAAAATGGAAGCTCTGACAGTTCCTCGACCTCAGCTACATCACTCAAGTTCATAACTAGAGAGATCTTAATTAAAGATTTGCGCTGGACTGTTTTTCTTAATTTATTTCTGCAGTTATTATTTTTTTGTACCTGTCTGCGATATCTTCTAATAAATTTGGTTCTATTTCCCAAAATAAACAAAAACAAAGTAGCCTATAATTTAAATCATCATACCCTCTGGCTTGTGTGACCTTTGTGTTATATCTACCTCTAGTCTCAACCAGACACCATGTGAACCTTTCTGGCAATCTTTTAGGGGGGGAAAAAAACTATAGCGTGCTTTCTGTTCGTATCTGTATTTTTATCTGTTTAGAACACACTACTTGTTCAGTTACATCCCTTTTCTGGTGGCATTTTTAGTGAAGTCAAAGAGAAAAGTGGTGGACTGAATTTGGTGTCACCATGCGGTCATGGCTTAAAGGGCTGGAATAATCCCATTAGATCAGCGTGGAGTCAGTGTGTCTGGAGTGGACCGAGGCCTGTCTCACTTCACCACACTACAGCACAGATTACAGACAGACAGAGATACTGAGAGAGATAGACACAGAGAGAGAACGCTTTGAAGTTCAAGTTGGGAGTCTTGGTCGAAATTGGATGCTGTATGCTAACAGACGCAGCCTTCTGATAAAAAGTGAAGAGGGGAATTTCCATTCAACCTCCTTTTTTCAAAAAGAAGGAATGAGAGAAAATCAGTGATTTCACGTGGAAAGTCCATCAGTTTCAAAAATCATGGAGCGTGACCAAGATTTGTTGGATGAGTGGGTCTTTATATATATATATATATACAGATATAGATATTTGTGAATTCTGCTGCTGTGGATGGTCTCACATGGATACCCTTACATCCAAGTTTCACCTTTGCTTCAGTGGATAATGAAGAATTATCCACTGGATACTGTAGAATTGTACCCAAGAACTACTGCTGTAATCATAAAGACTGCCCTGTGCTCATCCCAGGACTATTATTCACAATGGGCCATATTCATACTTAATATTTACACAGGGAAATTTATGTGTATTCAGTTAAAATTCAGCGCCTCCTTAAGTCAGTTTTCAGGATGTGCCAATCAGATTATGCAAATTACCTGCATACCTGCACACCTCCAAGATTACCAGATTTTTTTTAATTAGAAGTGGCAAAGACAGGGTTTTTCCAAAAGCATCCAGACTACTGGCTTTAAACACAAGCACTTGCCTTTAAGCTTGAAAAAAAATCAGGGATAGAAAATGCGGACTGAAGAAGGAAATAGCGTTTTTTTTTTGTTTTTTTTTTTGTCATATGTAAAATGTTAATTCATAACTTATCCATAAAAAAATTTTGGTCCTGTGACAATTTTTTATATTAAAAAGGCTCCACAGAAAGGAACTTAATCGAATTATACCTTACAGAATGAGGAAAATAGTGTTATACACCTACGGTTTTTGAAAAGATAATTAACAAAATAACAGAGATCAGAATTTGCAGCCATAATCACTTCAGAATCACTATTTCTTTAGTCAGAAATGACACTGATTGCCCAAACATCAACAAAAATAATTGATACCAGAAAAGGAAGACAGCAATAGTCATACAAGAACAGACTTCAAAGAGCCTCATTCATTCATTTTGAATTGATTAATGATTTATAAGCAGTTATTATAAAAAGCAACTCATGCTGGCTAAAAATATTATCTGATGCTTCAAAGCTTTCTTTTAATAGGCTAATGATGCCTTATTCAAGTCATGGATGAATAAAAATCTTAAATTTAGCTTCTGTATTTTCTGTCAGGAAAGGATTTTACGATGCATTAGAACTCACATGAAAGAAATAACTATCAATGATGTTGACATTTGAGGGACATAACAGATCATCAATTAATCTTATTTTATAATCATAGACACTGAACAGAAATGGTCAGCGCTGTACACAAAATTTAAAAAAAAAAGAAGAAAAAGAAAATATACTCATATCTGATTTCTGATCAGAGACTCGCTGCAAATCCCAATGTGGCCATTACGTATAAAAAGCAATAAAAAAAATGATGGCCAGACTTTTGGCAGACCTTCACAGCGATACCTGGTATAGATGATAAAATAAGATTAATTGTGGTTTCGGAGTGGTGAGATGGCCGTGCTTTGCACTGTGTGTCTGTGCCAAGCATCCCAGACGTGGGCGTAAAATCAATACTGCTGACGGAGAGGCTCTCATGCTGCCCGATGCCTCTTGACATCCTTTTCATGTGCATGAAATATGGACAGGTGCAACTTTGACTTTATTAGATTCTGCTACGCAAACGGACGCTGACAAAGACAAGAGGAACACGCGTTTGAGATTTGTGATTAGATTGCTGTTTTCGGAGATCTTCTCTCCCTTTCAAGAGTGAAAGTGTCTCAGATGAGTTCTGCTTCTTCAGAAGTGGAGACGTGCTGTTTCCTCGCCTTCATCCATCTGCTCGTCTTCCTCTGTCTTAATAGAAGTTGACACACCGTCGCCCCAGATCTTACGATCATGACACAGGCAAGATGCTTTCTGTCAAGGTCTCTTTTCAAATAAATAAATAAATACAAGTAAAAGTGTGAATGAATAAATAAGCAATGGTAAATAAAATACTTTCTTGTTCTTTCTCAGAGCCCCACCTCTCTCTCTCTCTCTCTCTCTCTCTCTCTCACTCTGGCCATCGTTCTCATTCGTGACGGCTTTTCTTTTGTTCTTTGACCATCTTTCTTTTCTGTAACCATCCTTCTTCTGGCTTGACCCACATCCAAGCAGCACCCTTTTGTCTCCTTTGTTCTCTCGCCATCCGCGGTGCTGTAATTGATCACGGCCCGCTTTGTGCAACTTCATCCTCATTGTTCAATGGAGAAATGTAGCGGAGGAATGAAACTATGATAAGGCTGCTCATGAATTTATATGCAACATGAATCAAACACACACAATGCTTTTAGAGCATACATAGAAATGTAAAAAAAAACCCAACAGAGATTGCATTCAATGTCAATGTAACAGCTTGTTGTAGGAATAACTGCATTAACATTTGCTTTAATCATCTGATGGAATATACTTTATATAGTTTGATTTCCTTTAGGGAAAAATCCCACACATTTCACGCGTAATCATTTGTTTTTCACATCTGACTGTGTGAGTAAGGAAGGTGCATTTCAACATGTTATGCACTGAAATGAATTCAAGTAAACCCATGACGTCATGGGAAATAATATGAAATAATGTGAAAGCAAGCGAATCATGTAAAAAAAATCCATTCATTCATTCATTCATTCATTATGTGACGGACAGTTTTAGATGGTCGAAACCCTTGGAAATGAAACTGCCTTTGGGAACATGGAGTGTCCTTTGCAAGCCTGAGTTAGTATGTAAATAATTCTTTTTAAAAGTTCATTAGGCTTTACAGAAACATGGCAATATTAGCAAAAACAGCGTAGGACTCATAAACATGCCAGGGATTGTAGGAGGAGTCAGATGCTGGTGCAGATTTTGGTTTATTGTAAGTGAAAACACACTAAACACAAAGAGCAGGAAACAAAATGAGGATAGCGAAGCAGGATAACAACATGAACAGGACATAAAGAGAATACAGAGATACTGACAAAAAAAACAGAAGATAGACACCAAGTGCTGTACAAGACGTGACTTAAATACTAGTGCTAATTAACATAAAGATGAATCAGGTGACGTGAGTGTCGTGTGGTGTGCAGTGGCTGATGGGAGACGTTGTCTTGCACCGTGTTCGGCACAACCATGACAAAACAATTCTTACAAAGATTAAAAGACAAGAAAAAATGTCTCTTAATATCTAAAAATATGTAAAAAAAAAATGACAAAGTACTAATATTAAATACAATACATACACACACACACACACACACACACATATATATAAATCACAAAATTTCCTTTACATTTAAATCACTTTATACATACGTATACATATATATATATATATATATATATATATATATATACATATATATATATGTATAAAGTGATTTAAATGTAAAGGAAATTTTGTGACGTGACAGTAATTTGACTAGATTCTCATTCCAGACCAGTCATCAGTCATTACTTTAAAACATAAATGAGACACTTTGAACACCTCAAAATGCTCTATCTTTATGGGCAAGGCTGATTCTATTGTTTAAACCTAGCCCAGTTGCATGTACTACAATCTATTCAATTCAAATTCAATTTTATTTGTATTGCGCTTTTAACAGTGGACATTGTCACAAAGCAGCTTTACAGAAATAAATAGAGTCAAATTATATTAAACCAAAATAAATTGTAAATATGTGAATTTATCCCTAACAACTGAGCCAGAGGCGACGGTGGTGAGGAAAAACTCCCTGAGACGATACGAGGAAGAAACCTTGACTCAAAAGGGAACCCATCCTCATCTGGGTGATAAGGGATAGTGTGATTTTAAATAAATCCCTTCTATAAGTGTGTACTATATGGACAAATAGTGCAATTGTGCAACCAGGAAATTCACCATAGTTCATTACAGAATCTAAAGCCTTATTCAGACTGGATTAGTTTTACACATGGGATAGGGGATAAAGGGGATAATGTAATTATCAGTAGGGATACATACGGGGATCGTGTTTCTGTCCGATACTGTGTTTACTTACTCATACTCATCAAAAATGCTCTGATGCTAACATCTGATCCGAGGTGATGCTATGTGACGTAAGCGTAGTCGCACTACTGAACAGACAACATGAAATGACAGCAAAGTGGACATATTTCATGATTAATGAATTATTATGAATGATTAACTGCGTGAAAAAATCAAGAACAATGTGATTAAAACATCTTACTTCTTACTTCTTACTTCTTACATCTTAACTCGAGGAGTAGAAAAAAATGTCCCTAGACAATGCTAGGTGCGTGAAAATAACCGCACTTAGCCAGTATGTTGTTCTTGATGATCAGCCACAACAGGTCATTGACAATGTGGAATTCTGATGCAGTGAAAACAATGACATGTACTTTACTCACAGCTGTGCTGAAGTGCTTTTCTGAAGTGAAACAAAACCTGTTCTTCTCCACTGCAACCCTACTCTTTCCAAGGCAACTAATGTAGCTAGCTAATGCACTTCATTTAAAATCCCCTCGCTCATGTTATAAAGATCAAGCCTAGTAGCCTGATTGCATGAACACGCACATGTATGCTTTTCGTCATCACTATTTAAAGGAAACCAGGGAAACGTAAACAGAGTTAAATAGTAATTCAGTATCAGTATTGGTATCAACAAGTACTAAAAAACATGTGCTCGTACTAGGACTGAAAATCGAAGTATTGGTGCATGCTTAATTATTACTAGAGTATCTCTTGAATTGTAGTTCTGTCTAAATCCATCACGTCAGTATCATTTGTCAGACTGAGCGTCCTTGCGTCTGGAAAAAAAAAATGACACCATGTTTGACCTACTATAAAAAGACCAGTAGAAATCACCTCAAGTAATATACCACCTGTCCAACTTGACAAGTTGGGAAAAAATCCATTATATTCTGTAGGAAAAGAGGTTTTAGTAAGGAGACATTCCAGGAAGCAGACTTTTGTGTCAGCTAATGTAAAAATAAGTGAATCGTGTCAATAGAAAAGACATGAAAATAAATGAATTATTTAAAAAATGTGAAAAATGTGTGAAACATATCACATGAAGTGTCTAAAAACCATGTGTGATGTTCATGTGACTTTTCTGTAAGGCTTAAACCAGCATTTAAATCCATAACCAGATTTTTTTTTACACTCTTCTAGTAATCATGGAATGATGGATGCTTTGGAAGATGTTTTAAAATTGAGTTGCTGTGGTTTACATCAGCTACATACTAACTTCACTGAGCCCATTAGAAGAAAAAAGGAAGGAAGGAAGGAGCGCGATAGTGCAGGCTGATTAAACTGGCCGTTTTAATGACAGCTACAGCCTCACTTTACATTCACAAAGCCACAATATCATGATTGTAGTTTTCTATAAATACCTTCATGTGTGATGCAAACATCTGGGTTTGAAGGAAAAGAAAGCTGCTAGAATCTCACTCGTGCAGTGTTAATTTATAGGCATCCAGATGTGAGAGTTTAATTATAGAGGAGATGCTTTATTACAGATGCCATTCTGAGAAGCGAAACAACGTAAACAGGGCTTGAGTGCTATTTTTAGAAAGCGTCTGGGTCCGTCTCTTCCGCAAGGTAATACATAAAAGATTTCTGACTGACTGCACGCTTAAAAAGTGATAGGAACATATTTCCAGCCTAAGTTATATCTATGATTGTTTTCACTGGTTTTTGTTAGTTGGGTTTACATGAAATACACACAGTGTAAATTCTCAATTCTGATTGGTCAGACAGTGGTAATTAGGTTTTTATTACAGCATAGCAAATCATAGCTTTATATTAATTTGCTTGTGATATTTTATTGCTTTTACAGTAACAACTCATTCACCGGGACTTGTATAATGGACACTAATGGATTTAAAAATGTGTAATCATTTATATGGGGAAGTTTTCTGTCATTTATATGGGGAAATGTTTATTTAGCATTTTTGGAAGGAGTCTCCAGTGTCAATCTTTGTAAAGCTGTAACTTTGCCATTTCTCAGTAATAAGACATGCTGCATTTTTTTTGTCTTATTAACTTAAAAAGAGAGGCTGGTGATGGACTGACTGTTTATAGCCACTAAATATAAGTGATAAAAGGAACAAACTTGTTTTATGGATGTTCCACAACATTAAATGTAACTGTAAATGGATACAAAGTATGACAGTTCATTCTTTCATAAACGAAAAAAAAAAAAAAATTGTAATCGTTGGCAAATAGCTGTAGTGTCAGAAGAATAAAACACTTAAGGGCACGGTGTTCATGGAGAATAATCAACTTTGGGGTCACACCACCCTGTCATTGATTATTTTCCTATAACAGCATGCCCCCAAGTGTTTTATTCCTTACTTAATTCACTACGATGTGTTCCTCCTTTGTTTTGATCATTCTATTCCTCCCATTTATAGGTCAAGACGCTTTTCTAATAAAACAGAGATTGCCTGTTTGAATCTGGTGCTTTTTTCATCAGCTGTAATGACCCTCGTCGTTGTTTTGGGTTTCTCCTTCATAATTCGGCCTAATTTTATGCCTGAGGGCAAAGCGCTGAAAGAGGACTTAATGGTGCGTTCATGTGTAGGTCATTGCTGAATTTCAAAGACTGAATTAGACGCCATTAACTCTGAGGTCTTCGGGGCTGTCATCATGCTCCTGAGTTCACCATAACAGAGAAACAGAAGGTGCAGAAATAACAGAAGCAACTAAAGTACGTCTTTGAAACATGGCATAATTGAAAGGGAAAAGCTCTCGCTGTAGGGCGCTGAGTAATCTGTCTTAATGTATAGAGGGCATTGTTCCGTGAACCCTCTAATTCAGGACTGTTACGACCTCAGTGTTGCTTTCTCACTATATAAGACGCGGAGGCTGTGTGAGCTCTAATGAAAGGGTCTAGCGAAGATAGATTAGCTGGGTTGACTGTGTTGCAAGATGGGAATTATTCTGGCTATAGCTAAATTAACCTACTCGGGTTAGATTGCGAATGATATTCCCCGAGGAGCAAAAAGTCACATTTAAAAACGTGGGGTGTAATTAATTTGAAGAAGAAATAACAATGTTGTTGAAAGCCTAGACCGGCTTTTATTTCACAAAACGACCGTTTCTTTCTGCAGAGTTAATTTATGCGCCTCTTTACGGCCCTGCTGTAGTTCAACGACTTTTACACAACCAAGGAAAATACTTGGTGAGCACCAGGACATTGTTTCCATAGTAAAGAAGCCGGTTTTGTGAAACATGCTCAAGTCTATCAGTTACCACGTGCATGCCGTTCACGTACTCTGTGCTGAAAGAAAGAAAGAAGCAGATAATCAGTGTGTTTAATTATAGTAATACAGCTTAAACAGGGAAAAAAAGCACTAACACTCATGTTCCTGATGCTCCACGGTCTCCTGTCAAGTGACACATGAATATCATGTTATTAAAGCATTATTAATGATATTTCAGAGCTAAGACTAACTGTGACATAAATCATCATAAATGCATGCCTTAATAATTACTATGTTAATGTAGGCAGCCCTCCTGAGATTTGCTGACTTGCCACATGTCCAATATGTGACAGGCACACTGCAACATGCAGACTGGTGACAAATTAGGAAAGAGGAAAAACCTGAATAATGAGTGGAGAAATGTAGTGGGGGCGTTTATTTTTGCTAACATGGTTCAGGCCCATTTTTCCTCTCAGAGTGAAGTGTCACTGCAGATCAATACAACGTTCTTCTGATTGATCACCACCTCACATGCCATGTTATGTCCACCGATGATGAAACATTTCTATTATGATGGGTGTGGTCTCTTCCAGGATGACTCCGCCCCCATCTACAGGCCACAAGGGATCACTGAATAGATTGATGAGGATGAAAATGATGGAAATCATATGCTATGGCCTTCACACTCACCAGATTTCAACCCAGTTGATCTCCTGTGGGAGATTTTGGAGCGACGTGTTAGACAGCGCTTTCCACCTGCATCATCAAAACACCAACTGAGGGAATAAGTTTTGGAAGAATGGTGTTCATTGCTTCAGTATAGTTCTAGTGACTTGCAGAATTGGTGCACTGAAGCTGTTCTGGTGTCTCTTGGTGGCCCAAAACCTTACTAACACACTTTATATTGTTTTGTTGTTGTTTTTTCATCAGCATTCTGTATATATTCTGCATGTATATAAGCTCTAAAAGCTGTTCATAGTATTTACAATTATCTGAAATTTCCTTAACAAAATCTGCAATCATGTGATAGTATATTTCTCCTAATTCTTATTCCAGACCATTCATCAGCCACCAAGTCCTATTTAAAACAGAAATGAGACACTTTGAACACTTTCAAATGCTCAATCTTTACAGACAAGGCTGATTTTATTGTGTAAATCTGGCCAAAATGCCCAGTTGCAATAGACACACAACATCTTGAATCGAAACTTCTATTTGGGTTAGATTAGTGGACTGGCGTATATCTGGAAGTTTAGTCTTGGCCAAATCTGTGAAGTCACCTAAGATCCTCAACAACTTCTACAGCTGTGTTGTTGAGAGCGTCTTGACCAGCTGCATCACTGTGTGGTATGGCAGCACTACAGTGAGGGATCGCAAACGTCTGCAGAGAGTGGTGAAGACTGCTGGTAAGATCATCAGGACTCCACTGCCCTCTCTGCAGAGTCCACAGGAGAGCTGCCTCCATCCTTAAGGACCCAACCCACCCACAATACGGACTGTTCACACTCCTACCCTCAGGACGGAGGTACAGGAGCGTGAAATGCAGGACTTCCAGACTAAGGAACTCCTTCTTCCCCTCAGCGGTTAGACTTTTAAATGGGTAGCCAGTGGACACAGACTAGTCTCACATATCTCATAGTATAGGTGGACTGAACTGCTACAGCTCAATTTACACATTTGTAAATGTTACTGCTGCTATTTCTGATCAAATAGCTTCATTTCGATTTGCACATTGTTAAATGTGACAGCTGCTATTATTATTGTGCAGTTGCATTCAATTTGCTACAGGCTACGGTACTATTGTTTTGTACATAAGTCAATATTGCACATAGAGGTATACTACATATTACTGCTACATGTGAACACATTACTGTTGCTACATGTACTGTAATATTGTTTTGCACAAGTCAATATTGCACATGTTACTGTAATATTGTTTTGCACAAGTCAATATTGCACACTCACATATAAAGATGTACATAGTCTATATTTCTATATACATAATCTATATTTCTACTTCTGCAACATAGCTACACTTTATTATGTTTGTTTGTATGTATGTGTATGTCTGTTCTTATTTTCTACATAGGTTGTGTTTATCTTGGCATTCAATGTGGACAGCAAAGAAAGAATTTCATTGTACAGGGAAACCTGGTTTCCTCACTGTGCACATGACAATAAACGCTTTGAATCTTGAATCTTTGAATTTACTGACTATAAAACGATCTTCAGAAATAACCCCAAGTAATAGACTTCCTGTTAGAGCTGACATGTCGGTAGAGTTTTATATCCTGTAGGAAAAGTGGTTTTGCGCTTTTTCTTCATGATATATGTATAAAATTAGTGATAAAAGGAGCTAACTCGTTTCATGGACGTTCTATACCATTAAACAGATTAAACTGTAAACTGATGAAAAGTATGATGTATCATTCTTTAATAGCTGACAAATTTTAGTTTGGGAGAAATACTGGGGTATTAGAGGAATAGAGGAATAAAACACTTCGGAACAACACTGTGCTGCTATTAAAAAATAATCAACTCCACTTTGCACTGGGCCACATCACACCACACCATCACTGATTATTTTCCTATATCAGAAGCCCCCCAGTTGTTTTATTCCTTACTTAGTTTACACCCACAAGAATAAATACCATTGCATACACTCCTGGGTAAAAAAATGGACCAATCCCAAAATGGCAAAATATTAAACTTTTAATGGTCTTAACAACAAATCATTGGTCAGGAAATTAGCAAGAATTAAACAAATAGATAAAGGAACACAGTGTGTGATAGCTTTTCCCTTTGATTTCTTTAAATGGCCCTTAATGGACTGCATCAGGTGCGGAAGATAACCAAATAACGACTAATCTTTTAAGAAAAAAACATCCCAGAAGATATTTTTGGAAAATATTGTACACCCAGATGTGTTGGTTTGAATTTTACATCAAACATTTTAATCATTATCATGATTTTACCTTTGTGTACAATAAGACTATATAAGTGATTTTCCCTGTTTCTAGCTTTTCCCCGAACAAACAGTTCACCGAGGCAAAAGTAAACGAGCAAATGGAGGCACAGGAGCTCTCAGGAGTGCATTTGTTTCATTATTGCTAATTTTCTGACCAATGGCCAATTTGCTGTTAAGACCATTAAAAGCTTAATATTTGCCATTTTGAGTTTGGCCCTTTTTTTTGCCCAGATTGTAGGTAAGTATTGATTTTTGTGTATAGAAGTCCACAATATGAGCTGTGAGGCACGGCATGGCAAAGTCATTTTAGTATGAAAGTATTTTTTTGGGAAAACCTGAAACCAAGTGAATTCTTAAAATCGGTTATGCAGCGATATTGTCCAACCCGAGAGGTTAGAAAATTATTTTTAAAAAAGTTAATGTGCAGTCTTAAATTTATTTTAAAGACCTTTCTTCTTCTGAAATTACATGCAAATGAACCGCTTTTCAATTTTAGTCCTACTGTGTGAATACTCATGAATATAATCCTGGATGAACAGAGACCATTATGTTTTAGATATAGTGTATATTAATCCAATACCAGCTTAAAAGTGAATCCATTTCACCCCAACAAAATTATTTGCATTTATATAGATGGGATTGTGGTCACTATATGGCTAATATTGCAGAGATTTGTATTGGGCAGTAGGTATGAGGACCCAGTTGAAGCAGATACTTTTTTGATACAAATGTGACATGATGAAAGTCAGGAGTGCGGATTTGCAGTAGGTAGGTCTGTGTGTGTGTGTGTGTGTGTGTGTGAATTCTTTTAATGTTTTATCTGTAGCATTGAATACAGTGAGCGGAGAGAAATGGTGTGTGTGTGTGTATGTGTGTGTGTGTGTGTGTGTGTGTACAGTTGGGCAGACGGGTGGTCCAAAGTTGCCTTCTGAAATAGTTACTTTCACACTTTCTCAGACGAACACTCCTCACCTGAGGCATTGCTGCGAACACTAATCTATAATTCATGTGTGAGTGAACATCCATATGTGTGCGAGTATGTGTTTGAACGAACGTTTGAAGGTACAGACGAGTGTATGAAAAGAGATATGTGTGTGCGAGAGATACAGAACGCTGAACGCCTTTGAATACCAAAATGCACACTGAAAGAAACAAAAAACAAAAATCTAAATAAAACATGTCAGTGTGTCAACTAGTTTGATGGCGTGTCCCAAATCCGTCGTTTTATTTTATTTTATTATTTTTTTTAATACATTTTGTGCAGACTCACTGTCAGGGATTTGCAGTCAGTAATAACCAGTGTTACACGTGACCCTTTCTGCTCTTTCCTGAAAGACTGGCGGATTTAAACTGGAGCCGTTCCCCAGGTTTCTCCACCATCATACGCAAGCACCATGCAAGCCTCCTAGATAAAGACCGCACACAAGTGTATAGAGCCATGAAAAGATGGAGCAAAAAAAATAAATAAATAAAACAAACATGATGAAATAAGTTGATCTTACTTCATGATTCGGGCCTTTTGCAGCTTCCTGGCCAACTATTGATCGAAAAATTAATTTGGCGCTTTTCAGAGAAACCGTTCGTGTTATAATACTTTGCAGTGTGAATGTTCTTTACTCTCTTTTTCTCTTTTTTTGGTAGATGATGTTAATGCTGCAGTATTTTTTGTGTAGGGAGTGTTGTGTGCAATGCGGGGGTTTGCTAGAAAAAGAGGTACTGGTTGAATCCAGATGATGGAGCCTGAAGGGCTAAAGGCACCCTGCTAGCAAACGTACTCCCTGCTCTGTCAAGCTACCAAAACCTACACACACTTTCTCATCAAGAATCAATTTTGTTCTTATTAATGAACTTATTTAATGAACCAGTGTATATTGATGGACAGTCATTTACATTTTATTTTACAGATGGGTAATTACAGATGTTTATTTTACAGATGAGCAAATGTATTTGGTATCAAAATATACTACATTTGTACATAGTAGTATGATATAATTTGTACTATAGAAGTTAAAAGCTACAGAAATGCTTTTTTGTACGGTGGACATGAGAATCGCAGTTCAATTGTTCAATTGTTAATAAGCATAACCTTATCATACCAGTGGCTGATTGCTAATGCTAATGCTAATGCTAGACATCCTTCAGAAACTTGCACTGATATTCTGCACTAAATCTTGAAGGATCGAATTGTTAAACTGTGTATTGTGTGTAAAGTATTAATCTACAACAACCTCTTCATGGATTGAGACCTTTTCGTGGTGACGAGGCTTGTGTGTGTGGGTGAACCTCAGGACTTTCAGATGCTTACCCAGGAGGAAAATGACGCTGGGCCCACATTGTGCCAGTGTTAGCCATTTTATTGGTCCAGTATTGGGTGCCAATGTCATTTTGTCCACTGGGCCAATGTTGGGTGCCAATGTCATGTCCTTTTGTCCATTGGGCCAGTGTTGGGCCACCAGAGCCAACAGACTTCCAGCCATCGTTAAATCCACTGTTTAGCCAACATAGCCATGTGAGGGCCAACATAGCCATCCAACATTCAAAATGCTCACAGTAGGGCCACTCTTGATGAACAGATCTGAGGGGAGAAGTCTGACAAAGAACAGTACACAAACAAAAGACATTGTACCCTGTCTGGATGTTTGGAACAAACCCTGGACCTAGACCTGGGGGTGATATCTGCAAGCGACCAGGTTATGTGGGTGGCTCAGCCCGAAATGGTGATGGGAAGACATATTGTGGGTTCACCACCTGCAACATGAAGGGTCGGGATCAGGGGTGATTCCAGTTGGGGGGCAAGCACGTGATGGACAGTCTTAGATGGACTAGACCCTTGCAACCCTTGAGTCAGTGTGGACTCAGTGAACTCAAGGGACCACAAAAGTACTGTGTTCTGTGTGAAAAGTTGCTCCACATTTTATCACTCTATTGTAGCAAGTACTATCTTCTAACCTCATGGAAAATCAAGCTCTATCATTGGGTTAAATCTTGACACTATGGATGTGGTGGAGAAGAATTTTTTTTTAATTCAGCATGTGCATTTGTATGCTTGTAGCCATGTCCAGGCCTTTAATTATGTCATGTGGAGAGACTTCAGGTCTTGTTTGAGCATAGTCCATCCAACTGGATGGCACCACAGTCACACTTATGTGAAAGTGGTTTAGTAGTAAAAGTCAAAAAGTGAAAACCGTGTCCTCAAGTTCTTGCCTATCACCCCACTGGTGTGTTCCCTCACTGGCTTCCTGTAGCTGCTGCAATACACAGATGCTCACCTAGAAAGCCAAAAACCAACCCACTCTGCACCATATTCCCTTCAAGCCTCTAGTACAGCACACCATCCCTCATAGTACATGGAAGGCCTGCATCATGACCATCTGGGTAATGTTTTAGACTGTAGTCTTTCAAGAACATCCAGTTTCTTGGGTCAGGTGAGTCACAAACCCAGACAAGGCATTAATATAGAGCGGATCTTTGAAAATTCTATTTAGTTTATGACCATAAGTAAGTTGTATCAGCAAAACTGTTCCTTGATGGTCCCCAAAAGAAGCCTAGGTATGGACACAAATGAACAACTGAACAAGGTTAAGTGCTTTCTAACGGCATCTTAAATCATTCAGGCTTATGGATTTTTTCTTTGCGCCTCTTGACTTGCAGGTTGACCTGATTCCAGCCCTCTGACTCCATTGTTCAGGTCTAGCTGCAGGGTAAAGAGTATGAGCGGGGGAGTTGTGTTTTAGCCAGGCCTCTAGGCAGCTGAGCATTTTTTTTTTTTTTTGCAGGGTCAGCATCTGCAACATCCAGCACTGTGCCAAGCCGGATAAATCAATGAAACCCAATTAGACGGAGGAGAAAAGAGAAGGTGAAAGGCAAAATGGAGTTGGAGTGAAGGGAAAAAATGACTTGAGGTTTAGTTTTATGCTCTTGCCATCGAAAACAAACAAAAACGTCATTCAAGACACTGTGACACCTGTAATGCCAACCTGACATGGAGTAAAATTTAAAAAAAAAAAAAAAAAACAAGGACAAAAGATAGATAGACACTGGGAAAAATAATTGCTTTTGCACATTTGCACATTTTTATTTGATTTCATTTTACACACGTTTTATTTGAGTGTCTCCCCATCCTTCACTGCTCTCAACACACACAAATATAATTTATATAATTTGCCTTAAAGGAATTACTTTAATGCTATGTAAATATGTTAAAAAACAAATTGGGAAAGCAGTATAGGATGGCGTATATTGGAGAAACTGGATAACATATTGTAGATGTCAGCTGAATGCAGAAATTTGTTTCCTGAACTGCTGTATTAGAGAGTAAATTATCTCTGACCACTATTTTAATCACACCATAACAATATGCCTATATATGAATTCTCTCATAAAGCCATGACTGAAATAAATCACTAGAAACCCACTGCATTATTTATAATACATAGAATATGTGCATGAAAATGTAATGTCTTTTTATTGCAGCCTTTGCAATTTCATATGGCTAATATGAACAGGTAGATTTTCCAATTATAGTAAACTTCAGAAGTATTGGCACCCTTCAACAGGCAAAGGCTGATAAATATTATACACAATAAATCAAACTTACCATCATCCTTGGAATGCTTTTTTATCTAGTTATATAATAATATAGTTGGTGACACACAAAATCTATTATTTGCATTATAAGTAAGGCAAATATATATATATATATATATATATATATATATATATATATATATATATATATATATATATATATATATATATTGTTTAATATACTGTACCATTGAGCTCAATCTGAGCTAAAATAGTTATATTTAGATTTAAGATAATCAAATTGTTGAGAGGTATTTTTTTTAATCCTCACCCAGAGCAACCTCTAAAAATTTTCCCCTTCTAGTTAACTCCAGAATTATTGGCACCCTTCAACACAACAGGCAAAAACTACAGAAAATGAACATTACAAATAATAATTCAACATTTCCACTCACACAAATGAGGATAATACTTCATATTTAGCATAGAAACATGAGAAAAACATTCTCATTTGCTTTCAATTTACAGACATTCAGTTGTTGTCTTTGGCCAGACCTAAAGTTGCTAACATATGAAATCCATTATCAGTCAGGTAATGAATGGAAAAATATATCTAACCCATGGGAAAATGAAAACAGATAAGAATGGCATGTTTACCATCTAAGATAAACAAATGATGATGATGATGTTAGTAATCAAGTTTTGAAATACATATATATATAACCTTAAACAACAGGTCTTACTTCGTCAAGATTGCACTCCTTATACACCTTAGTATTGCAGGTTAAATATAATGAAATATTATCAGAATCTGATTTTATACAGGATTTGCAATTCTACTTTAAATTACACTCTAGTATACTGTCCTTTTGCTGTCAAAAATTCTTGAAAGTAGGATTCAAAAATAGGAGAAGCTTTAAAAAATCGAGCAGTGAGAGAATTTCGTGTCTTCTTTTTGGCCTTTTGTTGCCTTTATCATCTAAGACTGGCACTGAACAGTTATCAAGGAGGATAAATGAAAAGAGGGAAGAAAGTTTCCATGATTAAAAAAAAAGGATAATGACCGCACTACTTAACCATTCCAAGTGCTTCATTTGGTGGCCTGTTAAAAAAGATGTGTTTCCATGCGGAGGTAATGAGCAGACGATAAGGAAGTGATTAGCATTGCAGAATCAATGGAGGAACCGAGAGCTTTATCCGAATCTTAAGGTCAAATTTTCAATTCTGTTAAAACAGCAACTCATTTGGGCCTTGGTGACTTGCTACTGCTGTAATTGCTTCATTTTCCTGCGCGGCTGAAATAAACCAAGCCGGATAAGATTGATACATGCTGAATTGATGAGCTCGTGTCCTGCAGTAATTGTGGCAATTAATTTTCAATAATGCATATGTGAAAAAAAATCAAGAATTATGTATACAGTAATTAACCACTTGACAATGCTATATTTATTTTCCATTTTCTTCTTATTATTAGTAGTGTTATTTTGAACTGAAGGCTTTGCAAATTTTTATAGTAGGTGGGAAAAACAGACAGTCCTTAATAACCCTGACAATACACTGCTTTACTGACTTCACATCAGGCCATTTTTTTTTTAGCTCACAGAATGACCACGAATAAAAAGTGGACAGTTGGGAAATGAGGGACCAATTATAAAAAAACCAACCAGATGGTCCTTTTTTCTGGCCAGAAGTCATTTCATTAAGCCGGGGTTGAATAATGGTTTGGGGAACATTGTATTCAGTTTGAGAAATATTACTGTAATATCATCTTGTGGTATAATTGTATAATTTGTGCAGCCAGTTCAAACTTTTAAACCATCCTTGAAAGTTGACTTAAGGCACTCATAACACTACCCAACACCTACATAAGCATTTCATTCATTCGTTTGTTCATTCATTCATTCATTCGTTCATTCAGCTGTTCTAATAACGGCATTATTCAATAGTGATGTCAAGTTGATATAACATCTAATTGAAGTGATATAGAATTTGTTTACATGCCAGTCTCACACGATGGTAGTCCCATTTTAGGGTCAGAAAGAAATATTCATAGCTCTGTCATTCCGTAGTTATGACATTGTCATATGCTGGTGTAAATATTTTTTATAAATAGTAAAATGAAACTCACTTTCTCGAATGGATTGAGATTTTCTCAATTCTATGCAAATTCGTTTTGATACTCTAAAGCGACAAATCTGACCAATTGGCTCAAGTGATTCCTCGGACCAAACCTGTGATGCGTGTGGTCCGACGTTTCTTCAGTTCCCCACTCGCAACTTTAGCTCGTACCTGCAGTTAGTTCCCATTTACTGTCTGATGACAAAATGGTATTAAAACTTATAACCGTATTATGATTTCGTCTTATCGTGCCATATGCAGTAAACCTCTCAGTAGAGACATTATTAAACAAAAATAAAACTTGCTACTAGGGAAGTAGCAGAGATTGTTAGTGACTTTGGTGAGTGTACATAGCTAGTATAGTTAGTTTGTTTCTTAATCTGCTAACAAAGCTACTAGTATGCAACATGTCAGCCTAGTATGCAACATGTAACTCAAACAACCAAATTTTAAACTGATGAGTGCATTAAGATTTTTAGCTGGAGGCTATACATTTTGGCTGCTACTTTTTTCTAAAAAAAAAAGAAAGAGAAATGAAAGAAAAACGTATACATCCACAAGAGAAAAACTACAAGTGACTTGCTTGCTAGCGTGAATGTAGAGTGAGAAGCATCTTTCATCGTCTTTCAGAAAAGTAGGATGATCTTAGTTGCCAATCAGACTAAGTGAGCAGGTAGTAAACAGCAAGTTATGCGAAAGCGTACGTTATTATGCACTTTCACTGAGAAAAGGATGTTGTTGAGGAAATTTATCCAGAATTGCATCATTTAATGGTTGCATGATTCAAGACTTGGAATTTACACAGACCTTGATTAAATGTAATTAGCGTTTAAATTACTAGTCAACTGAAGTCCTTGTAAACACTGATTCTGTAGGAAATGCTTCCATTTGAAAGAGTAAAGTGGCTCCAACTGGCCAAGTTGTTAGGTGTGGAATAAAAAAGCTTTGGAGAATGTTGTTATAGGAAAATAATCGCTGATGGTGAGGTGTGCCATCAACTTGGCATTGAAATTGACAAAAGCAGCCTTTATGACAGTTTAAATGTTTATGAAGAGCTTATATAGAGGTTATGTTTATCATTCTTTGTTACATGCTGTTCCTTGTACTTGCACTTCCCTGTTAGGAAAAAAAAAAAAACATGGCTTGAAATATAGTAATATAATATAATCAGAAGGGTTCTGGAAACAGTGATGGATCATTTGATGAATATAATGAAAAAATATATATTTGCATGAAATAAGATGCCCCATCCAAGTGGAACGTGCTGATATCAGCCAATTTGACAGCAATAAGGACTTGCACAGATTGGTGTAAAATGTCATTCCGGATATACATGTTCATTTTCATGCACGTATTTATTACAAGTAATGCTATGATTCTCTACTGATTAATTCTCGTCACGGATTAATGAGAGAACTGGGATACTGGAGATATGCTTACTTAGCTGAAATAATGGATATTTACCCCAGATAATGAAAAACTTATGTTTGAAAATTAGCATGGCATTTGTTTTTTTCGGCACATTGCCATATCCTTGGATAAATCCAAGAAATTTACTTGTCACTTGAAGGGACCTAGCACTGACTCAACGGACTCATATTGTTCACATAGTACAAAAGCCGAGAGCAGCAATTTGGCATAAGAAGCGGATAATCAGAGAATTACACTGACCCTCGGAGAGCTCCATTCACCGCATCACAATAAAGCCTGATTGGAATTGATAGCTCTTTTCGAAGCCCAGATGCTCGCTTCTCTACTGGATATTGTTTTATAAAATGTCCTTTGACATGGAAGAGAATGCCAGTGGATTAAGAGGCAACTGGCCTGGTGTACAGGGGGTGGTGAGGTTAGAGGAAGCGCCATTTCGCAGATTCCATCATTCCATGATAATGACAAGATGATGAGCAAGGAAGTACAGCACAAAGCAGACTTCACATACATTAATGTTTGTGATGACGTCAGACTTATTACTAGATTTGTGTGATTTGATAACGATTTGATCGTTCCTATGCCGCCATCTTACGCTGCCATAATATGCAGCAACTTTTAATCCAATTGACATCTAACTATTGAATTTACTATTTTTAAATGGTATCAAATGCATGATGTTTTAGTCTTGATTTACTTTTACATTTATTATTAAACAGCTTGTTAAAATACTTTTTCAAACATGCGCTGTGACCTTGGTATGATGGTATCCCATCAGTTGCGATGATAATTGCATGAAGAAAATGCCAGACCTTGTGCAAACGATAAACTGTCATGCTCTAATCTGGCAAAAATCTGTAAGAGACAATTAGCCACAAAAGAAAACAATTACCATGGTAACACTATGAATCTTCATAACTAAAAATTCACTATCCTGCTAAGTTCTGCTGCTTGCCACTGCCAGCGAGCAGTTCCTGACTTAATCTCTACTCATAGCCATCCATCATGTAAAATTTGTAACAGACAGGTCGTCACAAAAGGTAGCAACACTATATAACTTCAAAATCACACGGTAAAAAATAAAAAGTTGAGTTAACTTACAAAAATAAGGCAACCAGCTGCGAAGCATTTTTGAGTTTACTCATCTTCAGTGGTCGAAGTTGCGCCAAATCATTTTTTAAAGTTCACTAAACGTATTTGATTAAGTTAATTATATCTTCCTCAGTAAGTTCACCTAACAACCAGTCCAACTCAAAGAAACGAGTAAGCACAACTACAGAGGTCCTGATGTTCAGTAAACTCAAAAAAGCTTTGCAGCTGGTTGCCTTATTTTTTTAAGTTAACTCAACTTTTTATTTTTTACAGTGTATGAAGATCGCTGACTCGCTGTCTGAGCTCATTTGAAAATATAACCATGTGCTATAGAATGAGTTTAATCTTTTAGGAACATATCATTGCACTTTATAATCTAGGTGTGCAGTTTATTTAGCTTAATTTCAATAATAACTTTAAAAGAAAACTTAGCTCGACCAGTTGACGAAATCCACTCCCTTCGTCAGCGTGATTGGAGAGGGAAACCCCGTGCAAGTTACCGGGACGACCGACCGCGCATGCTCAATAACAGGAAGTTAAACGGTCGAACTTAGAAATGAAAATATTAAGTTTTCTCAACTTAATTGTTTATATTCAGTGGATATTAAGTAGTAATCAACACACAGTTAAATAGTTTTTATAAGTAAACTCAACACTGTGCTCAAAAATTTGTCCACTTGACTTATAGTTTTAAACTGAGCTAACAATTTGCAAGTTGGATTTTTGACAGTGCAACTAAAAATCCAACATTCAGAGTTTGGCCGTTGCCATCAAGCAGTTACCACCCTATTACCTCCTCACCATCCTGTATAATGGCGTCCATAGTGCCAGGTGTGGCAGAGCCCCATCATTTATATCTGCCTTTCACCAAAAGCTAATCTTCATAAAATCCTCGTTCACAATTCCATACATTTTAAATTCCATTGAAATACTAATTACCAATGTTGTGGACTCAAGTCACATGACTCGACTTTACATAATTAAAGAAGACTTGTGGCTCGATTTTTACTTTGACAGCAACGAGGTGTGACTTCACTTGGACTCAAGCCCTTTGACTTGGAAAGACTTAAAGTATTTTCAAAGCCAAAGATTAAAATTTATACATTTCAAAATGTGCATCAGTGAATCAACTACACTTTTTCCCAACAAACAATTAATTTTCAGCAAATCAACATCAATCTTCATTTCAAGTCCAAGTTCAACATTCAACCAGTCAGACTGCAAATCACCATGCACTAGGCAATGACAAAGATGAAAGTGTGCTCATTCCCTGACAACAGAGGCACTTTGTGGTAGCCATGCTCCCAAAGATAGTAGCCTTCGCCTGCAAGGATTGTGTTGTTTGCAACAACAAAAGGGCTGTGATATGCAGAACCTGTGGTTCTGCTTTTGAAGTTGCACAAAGCAAATCCCAAGTCAAAGCCAAATTGAATGGATACCTTTAGTGAAAAAAGTCTACATGTGAAACTGTACTGAAATATTCAGTTTTTAAAGTTAGAGTTATGCATGTTTCAAATACCCATATATTTCCATTGAGTCATAAAGTTTGGCTAGAAACGAATGAACACCAATTTGAAAAAGCCTAGCTATAAAACTTACTATTACTCTGGCCTTAAATTTGGTAAAGAGCATATTATGACTTGTTTTTGACTTATCAGTAATTTGACTTATCAGTCTTGACTTGAGACTTTACTTGTAACTTGCAAAACAATCTGCCCCACCTCTGCTAATTACCCCTTTTGAGTGACCAACGATATATAAAATGTGCTATTTGACAAAAATAAGCCATGGATTTGCTCACCTTTCTGTGCAATCATAGGATAGCATGCTCACTTCCTCAAATAGCTCCAAAGAAAATTATTCCAGCTTGTGGTCAAAAATGGGAACTACAACATGCACTAGTAGAGGCCCATTAAGGCAGGAATCATGCTGCCCCATGCTGAGGGGAGGAGCAGTGGACAGCACAGTTATATTGTTTTTTTACACCAAAGTTGGGCTCCACAGCCAACGCGATTTTGTTTTAAAGCAAGTAAATGGAATTAAATCTAATAAATTTCCAATGAACAAAGGCAAAGCGTAAGTACAGAAAGTGTGGCTATGATTTACAGAACCATTTCTATTTTAAGATATACTGCAATGAGGGAAGCGGGGATTAAAAAAATTGATCAAGTCTGTATGTCAGAAATGCGTGTGCACCACGGAGATCTTGTTTCCCAGACAAAGGGCTGGGAATAAGAAGAAAAATCTATCTCCCTTTTCTAATGCCTGAATTATTTGGGCTAATTTCAGGTGTTTTATGTGGATTTTGAGATGTAATCGGACTCGGAATTTTGCTGAAACTTGGTAACCTTGCTTGATGTTAGATGATTAGCTTTGTGTATCTCACTGGTGGTGGGAAACACACCTACAGTTCTATACAGTATGTTTAATACTACTTAAAATGAGCTGCAAGACTGTACACTGGATGTATGACTTTCAGTATGTTGTCAGCTCTCAACTGCCTAGGGTAACAGGGTAACTCTAAAAATTCACTAGATAGCCTACAACAAAAGACAACTGTTACATACTCTTGACTTAATTTTTGTTTGAGGCTATGTCATTATTAATGTCATCCTGCCCCACAAAAATTAATGGTCATGAGCCACTGCTATGAAAGACACACAGCACTGTAGAGGAGGCCACTTTCAAGGAAGCTCCATTTCTCGCATTTCTCATCGACACGACCTGCCAAAAGCTTGGAAATAAGCTAAAACTGGTAAGGCATTACTAAACTGGACAGCATCTACTAAACCACCATCTCAAACCACTCTTGTTTCTGATATGCACATATTTTTTTCCTTAACCATGAGCCAACATTGTCTTTCTCCACACCTGTGTATGTTCATTTACATAATATGTTCTTCCCCATGTCGACTGTTTTTTTTAAATTTGTCATTATGCTGTCAGTGTGGCTTTGTTCCGACAATATAATTCAATAGTTTTTTTTTCTAATTTCGCTGTCAAGAAAGTTACTTTTAGTTATTTTTCTTCCATTGCTAAGAGCATGAATTAGCAAGTTAACTCTGAGTCAGTACCAGTGAAGGAATATGCGGAACAACCGGTGTTTTTTCACTTTTTTTCCATATGATTTATACCATTATTATACCTATTCTAGTGCTGTAACTTTTCTATTCTGATTTTATATACTAGCCCCTCTGAAGTGTATTTGTCAGTGAATCATTTGTTAATATCCAAGAATTGGCAAAAAAACCCACAAAAAAATCCTAAACCAATAATCCAGCTCATTACCTACTATCTTTCTACTTTCTTTACTCAAGGAATACTTTCTGCAATAATTCTAATGTGGCTCGATATGAATAACTGCTAACTGGGTCATGATCTCATTTACATAATACTAATTGGCCTCCAGTAGCTTTTCATTTATCATTTATCATTTATCAACTTCAATTGGTTTGAATATTAGCACTCCTTCAACATGTAACTCCTAACTAAGAGCCAGTGATTTAATATGTGCACCATAAATAGCAGGTAAGAGCAGCTCATTGTGGTGATTATCGTCATTAAAACACACAAGCAAATGAAACAGGGTCATGTGATATACTGTAGTGCATCCCATTATTTTCCCCATTAGAGCTTCCAGTTTAATGAAGAATAAAATGCCATGAGGGGCAGCGAGAAGCTCAGGAGCTGACTCCGGCCTCTCGCTCTGCACAGCATGACTGCATTAATCAAAGTTGAAGAGGGTGTTTTCTCACTCTCGATCTAATGAGATTAAGCAAATAATACCGTTACGACGATGTGAATTAAGGACACGCTGCTTCGGTATCTCTCCAGCTCGATATGATTTATATCAAACCACACGAGACGTGAGAGCTGGTTTGAATGATCGCCGTTATTCAGTTTGATTTGACTGTTGAGGAGGGAGTTAGTAACAAGATTTCACGCTGCCTAGCAGTCAATTAGATGCCAGCTTCTGCGGTAATAACTCAAGAAGAATACAGAATTCTTATGAGACGCCACTTGATTTTCTATGAACATACACACAACACAGCTGTCACAGTGTCTTATCATGCGACTGGATGGATGAAACAACATATTCCTTTGCAATCTAAAGATCTGTGTTAACTTTATAAACACTCATTATTGGTGCACTTTCTATGAAATCATATGCATAATGAACTACAGCCACAATTATAATGGGTTTATACCACAGCGCAGTTGAATTCTCAAGCCAGGTGTTGATTAATTTTCTATAACAGCAGCTAGCTCCATCTGTAACATACTGTAAATTCTACATTTATCTTAATGTGCTCGTTCTAATACGTTATCATTTCTAAAGTAACTTATTCCCAGGGACTTGTATGGTGCACGCTCCAGTTAATCTAATGCTTATAATAAATAGATTTTTTTTTTCAAAATGTATTGTTATTTAACAAAGAAGAACATATAATCATTGATGTGGTCAGGTTTTCTCTACGGAGACTTAATTAACATTTATGGATGAAGTCTCCAGTATCAGGGCTTTGTGAGGGTAAGTTTTCCACCATGGGGAAAAAATAGTGATGGAATGACTTTATAGATGCTATAACATAAGTTATAACATTAAACATAACTATAAATGGATATAAAGTTTGTTGCCCAATAATTTTTTTTTAATAAATGTAATTATTGACAAATTGCTGTAATATAAGAGAGAAAAAAACATGTCGTGGTGTGCTGTTATATGAAAGTAAGCAAGTTCGTTGATTATTTTCCGATAACAGCACACCATGTTGGATTTAATCCCGACATAATGTTCTGAGTGCCCTTTAGAACAAATTACAACTTTTCAAATATATGCTCTATCAGTCACAAATTTTCAAAGCCTTACTAGTCCACCCAAGGTCAAAAATAATAACTGAATAGTAAAAAAAATGTCTTTAAAGATATCAGTGTAACGTCTGCCTCCAAGTCATGAGGAATTAGTAGTGTAAATGAAACCTTACACCGCAGTTGGAGAAGTGTCTTACTGAGAACTTTTTAAACACACAGACGTCTCACACTCAAGTGTCTCTCATGAGCCAAGTCCAAGACTGCCAGAGGCAAAACCAAACATGTGTCTCCTGTGTAGACCTGAAGTCTAGGAACAAGCGATTCTGTCCTGAAGAAGTAAGGAACCCCAACAGGGTACTGCATGTGTCAGGGCTTTGGTCAACCTGAGACACATCCTGTGCTCTGAGAGAGGACCGCGAGACTCAAGATGTCGTACAGATACTTCTCTAACAGTGTTATTTTGGTCATTTCTATATCGTAACAAAATGACACTCTCTCGAAGTGGGCGTGAAAGTAAAAACCTTTCTGTTGCGTCGCTCTCCCAGATGCTGTGAAATAATTACGTGATGAGGCAACACCTTGAAAGTATCACCAAACCAGCCTTCATGTCTGATGAAGAGCTTTTATTTTGAAACATGACATTTTCTCTAAGATTAAATCATTACTGTAATGAGAGTTGACCAGCGCACGGACGCTACCTGCTTCTCCATTCTTTTGATCTCGGTGCTATTTTAGATGTACGTGCTCAGGCGGTTTTCGGACTCCAGCTGTGCACATGCATCAGGAGAGCAATGAGGATTCAATAAGGGCATGGTAATCATTTTGTAGCATTAAACTCATGTCCTGCTTTGCTCTTTAGTCTATGCACTTCCAAGTCATTTCATGCATAATTAGATATTATGTAGTGTAATGATTTGACCTGGAGATATGCCATGCTTTTGGATGCTATGAAGTGCAAGGTCAGGCATACACTATAGTACTAATGCTGGAATTCTAAAATTACAAATACAATATGTTGAAGTACTAGGTCAACCCATAAAACCAGGCCTCATAGCTACGGAAGTCTTATTTATAAACAAATAGCAATATATTACAGAGTTAAGCACTAATGTTACTCACTAATGGCTGGCCATGATATTAGACAGGAGACTAAACTCTAGTATCCATCAATATCACAACAATGAAACTATTAGTTTTGAGCAATGCTTTATATCACAAGGTCTTAATGGCATAATAAGAATGATTTGAGGCAGCTGTATTTGTGATTTCTAATTATTATTGAAGTGTTTCAACTTCATAATACTCTGCTGTGTCTCCGAATACCAAACAAAAAAAGGTGGTAAACAAAAGAGTTTCATTTCAGCACTAAATTTACGGTTCTGTCATCTGTCTTTTTGTGTCCTTTATTCTTTCATTGGAAAATGTGTGATTACACTTCTTTTAGTTTCTCCTCTAAAGGCATTTTGGGGAAGAAAAGCAAGATAGAGTAAATAATCCACCTTGTTCACATTCACAACTTTACACCCACAACTGTTCTATTTCACATGCACCTTCCCAGTCACTGCTGATGACATGTTATGGATATGTGTGAAAAATATCAGCCCAAATGGAGATCAAATTTATGGGGATGTATCACTCTGTGTAGTCACTTGACACGACTGTCACTGACAGGATGCATAATCTACAGTCTGGGCTAGAAAGAAATCAGCCTTCACTTCTTCATAGCGTTCTGCGTGTTTTTCTTACAACCATTGGTGGTGCTGTTGCTCTTAGTTCCACAAAAATATAAAATACTCCATTTTAGACAGCAAATAATCTTATATGGATCCCAAAAAGCCTTGTATAGATGTATTTTTATGTTTGAAAGACAAAGGGCTAAGCCTCACTAGAGTATTTATATCAGCCACCCCGATGTTACTATATATGTGAGTACGTATATACATATGTAATATGTATACTTATATGTGAGATTTAAATTAAAGTTAACCTTTTTTTTTCCTGTATCAAATTATCATTTAATGTCTACAGACATACAACACTTTAGAATTATAACATCTTTATATATATATGTATATATATATATATATATATATATATATATATATATATATATATATATATATATAAAATAAAATATTCATAATTCATATTATAAAATAATATATAAATAAATAGAAATATCCTTATTACCTCAAGCTCACTTTGAAGCCACAAATGCTTCCAAATGCCTTCCACTTTTAAAATGTTTATATTTTATATATATATATATATATATTATTATTTATATATATGTTTATATTTTATATATCATATTATACATAATTTACAGCCTGGGAACTAGTGTAATCCCCACAGGATGCAATAGGAGGATGGCAAAGGATTACAATATTGTGAGACGGAAAAGATTATTTAAAATAAAATGAATTAATACAGGGGCATTGTGGCTTAGTGGTTAGCACTGTTGCCTTGCACCATCCTGTGTGCGTGGAGTTCGCATGTTCTCCCCGTGCTTCGGCGGTTTCCTCCAGGTACTCTGGTTTTCTCCCCCAGTCCAAAGACATGTGTGTGTGAATTCGTGTGTGAGCGCGTGTGCGATTGTGCCCTGCAATGGGCTGGCACCCCACCCAGGGTGTCCCCTTCCTTGTGCCCCAAGTCCCCTGGGATAGGCTCCACCCCATGACCCTGTGTAGGATAAGTGGTACAGAGTATGGATGGAAAATGAATTAATACAACGTTACTGTCCTCCATGCCTGGCCCCTCCTACATTTCCCTGCAAAAACATGGACAGAAAGAAATATCTTTATTACCTCAAGCTCACTTTGAAGCCACAAATGCTTCCAAACTCCTTCCACTTTTAAAATATTTTCTCAAGAGAATAACATTTCTGCTATTATATCGAGGACTTGTTTCTGTTTACGCAAGCTCATTTTCTGCTCGAGCCCAGACCTCCCTTGACGATGTAAGCATAACTTAGTCATTTTCTTTAATCACAGGTCTATGGTTAAAGGATCTTCATTGTATAATCTGACGTCAAGAGAACAAGTTATAGAATTCAACCAAGAGTCTTTTGGGATCATCTCATACAGTGAGCCAAGTAAGACTGAAAGACTGAAATCATGAATGGATGTCAGATTTTTTGGAGTGCAGTTGCTGTGAATTTCCAGGTCAAGGCCAAAAAATAAAAGCTATAAAGACATTGCTCGAGTGCTCACATGGTGGCCAGGAACACAGGAACAAATCCGAATGATAGTCTCAGAGAGGATATCGAAAAAAGATTGACCTTAGCGGGAGGGATGTTAATTCTGCCAACAGCTTGTCGGAGATCAGTTGCACGACAGATGCACAACAGCAAGGCGTCTCCATTGTGATTAATGAGTCCTCGGGGAGTGAAGTCAGACTGTGAATATGGAGCCTCCACACACACACACACACACACACACACACACACACATTCAAGGCATACCACTGCTATGCTAATGGCTAGCAAATTTACATTTGTACTGACTGTCTAATGCTAACTAATATCCATTTAACAGGAACAAAGCATGAGCTAGAGGCTGTATTAGTCAGCTTTTAGCTGTATTTAAAGACTGCATTCGTGTTCTCGACCTATTGAGAGAGAAAGTCCTTTCAGATGGCAACCCTTTTCAGGAAAAGACAGAAAAAGACGTGAAACAAAGAGATTAAACGAGATTCCATCAGTGAGTGACCTTTAGCTTCACGGAGCATGACAGGGTTCTGTTAGTCATGCAGCATGTGGGTTCTCAGTCCCACTTGGGATTTGTGTGCTTCACAATGCTGTGGTGGTCTGGGAAAACCTGTCGGAATGTCGCTACAAGTGAATACTGGAAATTAGAACTGAGCTGTGAGACATTACAGGTATAAATTTTGGTCATGTCAATCAGATATTTGGATAAATTGCATCTATAACATATAGTAATAAAATATCAAAACGCAACAGAAACATGTTTATTTACCGTTTTTGTCCACTTGCCTTAGCAACTCAGCAACTTCTACACAATCACTTCTTATGTCTTATACCTCTGAAAAGCATTTTTCCTGAAGTGACATTACGATATACATGTCATTTTCCTTTACAAACCTCATTAACAAGAGTGGAAACACTAGCAGAATAATATTTCTCCATAAAAAGTATCAAAAAAAGTATCATGAAATTTTGATAACTAGACGATCTGAATTCAAGAAAAACTAAAATGTTCATTAAAAATGTTCATCCCTAATTAGAAGTGTTTTACAGACAGGATTATGTTGGATGCTGTATATGTTAGATTTTATACTGAAAATTGGTGTAAAATGTAAAAAAAAAAAAAAAAAAAAAACGGTGCATGATATTTTCCTTTTCAAACAGTAAAGAACCAACGAACTCTTATGTAAAAGTCTTTGTTTTTGAGAGCATCTTATGCGTCGTATGGAGATATATGCATATTTACATATATATGCAGATCGTATGCAATTATATGCCTCATTTACATAAATAAATGTTTTGTCTGGCAAATCTTTTTACAATATAAGTTTTTTTTTAACAATAAAAGTTAAATTACCCTGTTCACCTGAAGTATCTGACATTTTGGCAGCTGGTATCTGATTACAGACTGAATTGATTAGGAGTACGTACGTTTCGCTAAGACGTGCAACTATCCAACAACTTGATCATCACATTCAGTGTGTGAGGAAATCACACTTAGCTAGCAAGGCTTTAGGCAGACAGACTGTTTTAGCAGAGTGTGTTAAACTGGCTCCTTACACAACATGAGCTTTACAGGAAATGTTAGAAAGTAGCCTAAAGAAAAATATTTCCATGTCATGTTTTGGTAAAATATAGTGAAAAGTGTGAAATGCCAAGAAGAGGTGCGATGGACTGTATATTACTTGCAGGAAAAACTACATTTTGGTCCAAAATTCAATTTTTCATTATTTTTGGCTCTTGGCCAGAATTCAACCGGCAAAACATCAATTTTTTATGGGCTGCCAAAGGTATATAGTAGAAAATGTCTAAATGTGAAGGCTTTTCCCAGGTCGCCACACTATTTAGCTTTTCCATTTCGCCAACACACCTGTTTCTATTCATTAGCCCTTCATTAGCTGGATTAGGAGAGTCTGCCAGGTTTAGGAACCTCTGCTTTGGAGTAAGAGCAGGTTCAGAGCGAGCAAACACAGAGGTGAAGCAAATAAATGCCATGCTTATTGATGAATAAATGTGAATAAAAATGAAAACAAATGGCATGGCAACATCTGCAACCTACCCTTTCTCTCGCTCTCTCTCTCTTTCTCATTCTCTCTCTCGTGCTCTCGCTCTATCTCTCTGTCTCTCTCTCTCTCTCTCGTTCTCTCGCTCTATCTCTCTTATTCTCTCTCTCTGTCTCTCTCTCTCTTGTTCTGTCTGTCTGTCTGTCTCTCTCTCTCGTTCTCTCTCTCTCTTGTTCTCTCTCTCTCTCTCTCTCTCTCTGTTGCTTGCTGCTGTGATGTGCCCTTTCTCTCGCTCTCTTTCTCATTCTCTCTCTCTTGTTCTCTCACTCTATCTCTCTCTCTCTCTCTCTCTCTTGTTCTGTCTGTCTGTCTGTCTCTCTCTCGTTCTCTCTGTCTGTCTGTCTGACTCTCGCTCTCGTTCTCTCTCTCTCTCTCTCTCTTGTTCTCTCTCTCTCTTTCTCTCTGTCTGTCTGTCTCTCCCTCTCTCCTTCTCTCATTCTCTCTCTCTCTCTCTCTCTCTCTTTCTCTCTGTTGCTTCCTGCTGTGATGTGCCAGCTCACCAATCTATCGCTCCTTTTAGGCCCAGTGCTGAGTCACTGCATCCATCCTCCTCTGTTTTCCTATCAACACTTATCTGATGATGTCAGGCTTCTGTGTAATGCTCAATAATTGACATTTTAAAGCTCACCATCTTTGTTTTGGAAAGGGCACGGGTTTCATTTATGCAAAATATATAGGGTCCTATTTCCCCCCTGCTGTTTTAGGGTAAGATGAGTAAGCTATCTTTCTGGTAATAGCATGATTTTTTAAAGCTCTCTGATGCAGGTGGATGAGCCATACCATACAGTGTGTTGTTTTTGGCCATCTGTAATTAGCATCTGTAATTTAGACTCTACATCTGGTTCAAATCATGAAGGCATTGATAATTAGCTGATGAGCTGAATCAGGAGTGTTAGAGACTGGAAAACACAAAGCCATGTGGATCGTGGTTCCAGGCCTGTGGAGGGTTTAGATGCAAAACTCTCCCACAGAAATGTAAATTCAGTTGTGCTTGAAGACGTTATGCAGGAATGTGGAAATACAAAATGGAGGTTATTTACATTAGTGAATATGTCACAATGGGCTTCCTATCTGAAACTAGTATGAAAGGAGAAATTTGTTATAATGTGCATGAATGTGAGGAAGAAAAAAATGTTTCTCTAGTGTGAATGAAAAAAAGCACTGTAACATCAGCACTGACCAAATACTGTATGAGTGGTTGGGGTGCCAATACTTTTGGAACCAGTGTTTCCCCCAGAAAAACTGTGCTACTTAATCCAACAATTGTTTGAAATATTTAAAAAATGTTTAAATATAACTAGTAAATTCTAGCATGCATGTAATAAAACAAGCATAATAATATTTTTTTGCTGCACAAACAAATTTAATTTAATTTCTTTAAGCTCACAAAATAAAAACTGTTGTGTCAATGTGCGATTTTACTCATACTTAACCACATTTATCAATATTATCAATCTTATCAATTAGTAAATGTCTGTGAAAATGTTTTTATTGTCCAAACTGAACTAAAAAAAATTCATGCCAGATTTTCTCACACTGATTTTCTTCGTACTCCTGTGCTTATGCTTATGCCAATCACCTGTAAAATTAGCAAGCATGTTCATGGCACAACTGTTTTGCTTTTTTTTTCTATGCCCACAAAACCTCAAGTTTACAGTTCAAGCTAAAAACATCATACACAAGATGACTACACAATGACTAAGCACTGTGTGCGTTAAACTTTCCAATAATGCAGCTCAGCCACTGCAGCGTGTCAGCTACCACAGACACATAGGAACTCCTTTTATAGGGTGCCATTACTTTTGTCCTAATGAAATAGCTGGTTTTATTTGTCTTAATTTATGGATTTGTTTTGGATTGTATTCTTTCAAGTCATTAATATCAAATGAGTGACAACGTTTTCAATGTGACAAATTGCTTTTGTTGTACATGAGAATAGTTTTGGGGTAAATCTACGAAGACTAAAACAACTAAAAAGTACTTTTTCTCCTTCTCCTTTTTTCTCGTGTAATATTATTCCTTCTATTTTAATTCGAAGGTCGTTCTGTGCAGTTTGGTTGGTTTTGTGTGTTTGGTTTTCCGCTGTCTGTCACACTTCATCTCTGTAAGGTCGCAATGAGGTCACGACTTACATGACTCCATTGTTTCACCAATTCCACCAATTGTTTCTTGTCACATTGAGGCTGACATTTATAGAGTAAACTAGTGATTCTGCAAAGGCTACATGTCACTGGCCACATACTGATGATGTGCTTTCCTTCCAGAATATCCAAAATAATAGCTATCTGTGTGTCGGTCTGGAAAAACCCGATGTTACTGCAGATGAATTCTGCCAAAATAACGAAAAATTCAGTTATGGCAAGAATATGGGTTTTATTCCTATGACATATTTTGACTCTTCAACTCTAAGGAAGCATAAATATATTTGACCACAAGTACTTAACCATATCTTGGCTGTCTTCCTGTTGGGTAAGGATCCAATTTAACCAACATGCTGGTAAAAAACAGTCAGTCTGCTTAAAGATGTCTAAAACCTTGCTAGCTAAGTGCGATTTCCTCACACTAAATGCTGGTTTGGATAGCTACGTGCTAGAGCAAAATGGACATAATTCTAACAAATTCAGTCTACAATGCGAACTCGCTGCATTCGGAATGAAATCTTTAAATGCAATTTTCTCCCTTTTCACTTTCGGTTGTAATCGGACTTTAAATTGCTAGAACTTTGCCTTTGGTACGCAAAGGAAGTATGTACAAAAAGTACAGGAAAGTTGTTTTCATAACTATATAATGAAGAAAATTTCACCATGTGACGAGTTTTCCCAGGCAGATACACATACAGTATAACATGCTGACTAGTTAGCTCTCTGAAAAAATCTGAACGCTTCACATTACTTTAAGAACTCGCCAAACTTGAGAAAATGTTGCAGTAAGTAAGCTGGGTGTCTATGTTACCCGTAACCTCTAGCTAGCGAGTAAAGAATGCTATGTGTAGTTTTAATGTTCTGTGTTAATACATGGGTTTAATCAATTTTACCTCCATTTAATTACATTGAATGTTCATGCTCAGAAATTGGTACTAAATTGTACCATTCCCCGTTGCTAAGGTGGTAACCTCAAGCATACACCATTTCTACATTTTCTACATGTAGTATGTGCTGTATGTATTACCTAGAAAGGTTGATATAGTGTATCATTAAAGGTTTACTCTAAAACATAATAAGGGTCCAGTTACCACCCTACCCCAGTGACAAGGAAAGGTCCAGTACCTTTAGTACCCTTTTTTCTGAGAGTGTCAGGAACTTATTCTGAAATGCCTATCTGCTCCTCTGTAATGAGTATCTGCTGAATACTTTCTTGCTCTTACTCAAGTACTTATTTATATGACTACTTTTTTAAATCTTTTTTTTGTGAGCTAAATGACATGATTTAGAGTGTTTGCGGAACTGTAAGGGTGAAGGGCAAGAACTCAAAGAACTTGTGATGGAGTTCTGGGCTCAAGGGTCTTGGGTAGGCGTTGTAGAAGTCAGGAGGAGACATGGAGCTGGTGAAAACTTCAGTTATTTACATACTCCATATTTTCATTATCTACTTAAAGTTACAAATCCTGACATGGTGGTGCCTTGCATGTGATAATTTGCAAGTTGTAACGTAAAAACGTCATTTCCCACCTCAGGACTTTCAATGTATAATGTAGAAAAAACAAATAAATACATTGCCGCCCACGAAAGCATGTCTTTTGTGTGCTCTGTCAGAGCATGTAAAGCTTATTAAAAGCTACTTTAACTGCACTTTCACGGTTACAGGCATGAGTGGCTGTTGGTTCTGTTCTATCGTAATGAACTTCGAACATTCATGCAACATTTTAGACTGAAATTGCAGCACAGCAACAACAGCAGACAACAGCGAGTACCTTAGCAGCAAGCAATCTAGCTAACATTAGTGATTAACATTAGTGGTTATAGATTTAATCAAGCACTGTGTCTGTATATTAACTGATTTAAAGCCAATAACTGATTTGAAAACTCATTTGAAAGCAGAGAAGGGGAACTTTACACTGTTCACAGTGTGAGCGGCCATGTTGATTTGACATACCTCTTTACACAGGGAAGGAACTGGTAGTTGAGCAGACTACCCTAAGTTGTCGAGTTGAAATTTCAACTTGAGGGGACGTTTTCTGTCATTTTTATCAGTTGTAAGCAGGGAATTACAAGTTGCAACATGGCCTCGAATGCAGCATAAGCTCTGCAGGGCTGTAAAATCTCCAGGAGCTGCACTCAGCACGATATAATAGGTTTGAAACAATAGTTCCTCCCCTCTTTCCAGTCAGAGAGAAAGAGAGAGATTAATCCTGACACTGTTATTCTCAACCATTAAAGGTTTTAAACTAGGTTGTGTTTGAGTTTGGGATTGGAAACCTGGCCTAGAATGCATCACGTGTGAAGTCTATTTTTTAGACTTAAATCTGTACTTTACTTTTGACGTTTACTTGCTACAAGGGGTTAAAGTGGAATTTGGAAGGTGATGGAGGGTGAAGTTTCACACCAATGATCACTGAGTAGACCTGCATTAACATTAATATAGAGTTAACCTATATAGGTGTCATTTTGGCTCTCTACACACATGCTAACAACTCAGTTGAGACATATTGACTGGGATAATACTGAAGCTAAGTTAAACATTACAATAGAATGCCATTTGTGTTTATTTTTCAGATTTCAATTAATTCACTTAGCCACGTGCATTGAATCTGTGATTGTGAGATCAGATTACACTATAGACTAGCTAGCTAGCCTAGTCACCAAGCCAAGAAGCTAGCTACATTTAGGTAGCTAGCTAGAGGAACATAAAATCAACTTGATTTGAAGTGATTTACATTCCTGCCTCTAATCTTGTGAATCTTGTGCCCTGAGGTGACGTTTTAGCATCAGACAGCTTTAAGGAGTTCGATTTAAATTCCTAACAAATCTAATCTTTAACAGATGAATCTGCTGCTACGTATACTTTGTTTTGCGACAGCTAGCTTTAAGCATTCAGCTAGTTTGTGTTGTCAGAGTTATCATGCTAGCTAACATTTAAAGCTGTTGTTAGCTAGCCTTAGTGCATGTTTCCCTGTGTTGCTTGATGAAAGTAACTAAATGTGAATCTTTTTTGTATATTTACTTTCATAGTTTAAGCAAATTTCAAACTTCAGTGATTGAAGCATTTAAAGCTGAGGTTCAGGGTTTAGCAGAGGATTTGTTTAGATGAGAAATTTCTTTAGTGATTTTGTTCAGTGAAAAATTTCTGTACTTTTACTTGCTGGGGTTGTATGTTTTATTGACCAGATGTGCCACCCAGTGTTCTCAGAAAAATGTACTAAATTGAGGTGTTAAGGTAAAAATGCTTACCACTGGAATCGTAACCTCAAGGGGTACAATCTTCAGTACCTTCTTAAAGGAACATAGTTAATGCACATAATTGGACCTTAAGGACCTCTGTTGTACCTTTAAGGGTAAATTTACATTGATTGCCTCTTGGGGAACAAAAATGCACTTTCAGTAAGATAGCATGAGAAAAAGGGGTGTTATGATCTCCAGAGCCTGATTACAATATGGAAAGAAATGAATCTTAGTCTTCACTTTTCATGTTGCAGCTTATTTTTATTCCTGTTAGAATAATGCAGCAGTTACAGGATATATTTATCCCTGGTTCTTCAGCAGAAACCTGTGAGAGGAATAATAGAAGAATAATCAAGCAAAAACAGAAGTGTATTTATCTCTGTAGGTCTGGAAAGTGGATCCAAATCCTGTAAATCTCACACTCTGGATATGTTTTTGCCCCTGATAACACGCCTAACGCTCATGATGAAGGGTTTATGATGATAAACAAATTAAAACACACCTGGTGTTGGGTTAGAAAAGAACACACATGCAGCACACTGCGTAGTCAGGATCAGGCTTGGGAACTGCTGGAGTCATGGAAAGTGAGTAGGAGGTTTATTTATTTTGGACTAGATTGAAGCTCAGGTATGGAGCCAAAATATCTAATAGCGATCACTGAAAATCTCTGACCATTGCAAATTCACAGTAGAGTGCTCACAGTATGGCTCATATCAACATAAGGATATCAACTCTAAAAGTCTTTCTAAAACAATTGACGTTGCTTTACACAGTGCAATTTTCATCACGATAATGATGTCAGATAAAACCGTAAATTATGAAAGAATTCCTTGGTTAGGAATAAAAATCAGTGGTCTTGTGGTGCATACGTAGCGATTAGTCTGTCTGAATGGGACCCTGGTGTATTTTCCTCTTCGGTGCAGTGCTTCAGTCAGGTGAGAACACAGCAATTACACTCAGATGCAGACTAAAACGACCAGTCAAGGGTGTCTAAGCAAGGTGGTCCCTCTTCTAGTCAGGCTCAAAATGAACTCTAGCATGGTTTGATTGCTGTGAGAATGTGATTCGACTCTGTATCAACCTGACTGCAGGAAGCGAACCAAACATGCCTCGTACTAATACGTTATTGCTTCTATAGTAACAACTGGGCCACAATTTGTATAAATTTACACTGAAAGATTTAATCATCCAGAACTGTATGAAAAACAGCATATTTTATCACTTATCTAATGATCATAACCATTAACATTATTTATAAATTGTTAGATATGTCACTTTGTTGTAGATCTAGTTCTTTTTAGGTCAACTTTTTCTGCCTGTTTTAGTTAACTGATGTTAACTATATACAGTTAGGTCCGGAAGTATTTGGTCAATGACAGAGTTTTTGTGATTTTTACCTTTATAAACCACCAGGGTAGACTTTCAGCTTTATTTTAAGAGGTTCCACAAAAATATGGCATTTACCATTTAGGAATTACAGCTATTTTAAGCAAAGTACTTCCATTTTCAGGGGCTCAAAGGTATTTGGACAAAGTGACATAATTGTAAATATAACCATAATTTTAATACTTAGATGAAAAACCTTTGCAGTATTTGGTGAGGCTCCAGACTTCAGAAGTCACGAAATTCTGAGTTTCCTACCTGGAGATGCTTTGCCAGGCCTTCACTGCAGCCACCTTCAGTTGCTGCTTGTTTGTGGGTCTTTCTGCCTTCAGTCTTGTCTTCAGTAAGTGAAAAGCATGCTCTATTGGGTTGAGATCAGGCAACTGACTTGGCCATTGAAGAATATTCCATTTCTTTGCCTTCAAAAAGTCTTCAGGTGCTTTCGCAGTATGTTTAGGGTCATTATCCACCTGCACTGTGAAGCGGCGTCCTATCAGTTTTGTAGCATTTGGCTGAATGTGAGCAGAGAGTATAGCCCTATACACCTCAGAATTCATCTTGCTACTTCTGTCAGCAGTTACATCATCAATAAACACCAGTGAGCCCGTTCCATTGGCAGCCATACATGCCCATGCCATAACACTGCCTCCACCATGTTTGACACATGATGTGGTATACTTTGGATCATGAGCTGTTCCTTTCTTTCGCCATACTTTTCTCTTCCCATCATTCTGGGACAAGTTAATCTTGGTTTCATCAGTCCAAAGAATCTTATTCCAGAACATGGGAGGTTTTTAGATGTGTTCTGGCAAAGTCTAATCTGGCTTTCCTGTTCTTGAATGTTACCAGTGGATTGCACCTTGTTGTAAACCCTCTGTTGTAAACCTTACATTCATGAAGGCGTCAGTCAATTGTCCAAATAACTTTGAGCCCCTGAAAATGGAAGTACTTTGCTTAAAATGGCTGTAACTCCTAAATGGTAAATGCCATATTTTTGTGGAAACTCTTAAAATAAAGCTGAAAGTCTACACTTTGATCACATCTTGATATTTCAAATCCATTGTGGTGGTGTATAGAGGCAAAATCACAAAAACTCTGTCTCTAATGTTAGCTAAGTCAAACATACTACATTGATAGATTTTATTTCACACTAACGATCGTTTACCTCGACAGAAATGGAGGATGCCCTGCGAGCCCAGATAAGAGCATGTGATACAGTGGAAGGGGGCGTGGCTTCCAGGAATATTATTATTGGAGAGGTCGGACAACTCAAATCATTCCAGATTGGCTCATCTTCTGGTTTATTGGAGAGAAAATGACTGCTGTTTTGTTATATTTTTGAAGTCGAACTCATACTAGCGTACTCCAATGTTAAATTGCAGAGCTCTTATGCAAAAAAAATGCATAAATATTTGGAGGTTTGGTGATATAATTGGAATAAACATCACTGGTCATCACGGCAGTGTAGTATCTTGCAGAGATAATGAAATTGTTTCATCTCAGCATAAGCCTAGCAGTCTCTCCACATAATTTAAGCCTAATAATGAACCAGTTAAGATGCACTGCACTGTGGAATAATGAAGAAAAACATATAATCATAAAATTGATATCGGGAAGCTTAAAATCTCCAGTGTCAGCTCTTTGTAAAGGCCAGGAAGTTTTCTACCATGGGAAGAAAAGCGGAGTTTGTGCTTGTGGGATTTCTCTGTAGTGAGACAAGCTGTGCTTTTTTGTTTTATTATTTTCAAGAGAGAATTTCAAGAGAGAAACTTAATCACTTGTGTGGAACTAGCATGTGTGTATTTATTTGAACACCTGTGCTCATGTCTGGCTTTCTAACATGTGCTTGAATATGTTTCTTGGCGAGTATGGAAAACAAAAAGTCAGAAATAGACCTTTTAATCAGGGTTGGTTATTGTCTTTGACCTTTCTGCTAGTAAATAAAGCCTAACATTCTGTTCATTTTCCATACATGGTTTGGTTGTTTACATCTGGCAAAGCCGACCCCCAAAAATTCAAGCAGATGGTATATAATACAGAGACAGAAGTGTGTGTTGTAGGTATGGAATGTAGCACAGTGATGGGAAATGAAGGAGTAAGGTGGGAAAATGACTCACGTATCTACCACGATTACATCATTCTGTCCCTGTCACGAGAAGCCGAGTGATTACTGGTGAGCCATTTTAATTCAATTTCATTGAATTCAATTTCATTTCAATCAACTCATCTCTGAGCAATTCTTTTACTGTCATTAATCACGCACAATGTCGCGAACAAGAAGACGCTTATGTCTCAGTGGTACACAATAAAAGGCTTATGTAAGAATAATATTTGACCTCCAAGATCTTTATGTAAAATGTCTTTAATTACTCTGACTGCTCTTTCAATAATGCACAGTTACATTCAAGCAGACATTTTGGAGTTGCGAAGGCTTTTCTTCTTATTCTGGGAATCCTCGCTGATAAAGCTGCTTTGATTATAATGAAGAGCTTTATGAATAAGCAACCACATCTCCTTTTCTCCCATCTGTTTAATGAAACATTTTAAAGTACAGTGTAAATTCTAAAGGATTGCCTCCAAACGAATAAAGCCGTAATTACTCAAGCGTTAATGCCTCTCAGTCCTCAGTATTAAAAGCTCTTATTCATAAAAGTTGTGTAGATAAAAGGGCAGATTTGAGCGTCTGGTGTGATGTGTGAACAAATCTGTGTCTGATTCATGAAACTGGCGTAAGACATCAAATGAGCTTTTATTTGGGTTTTTTGATTTGATTTTATTTTAATGCACTGGTTGAATCATCTACATACCGTATATGCAAGCAACACACCCTAATTTACACTCATACACTGTATATACATTTCTGAACACCGTGTATTAACATAACTAACAAAAATGGGTTCAAGTGAAATATGCTCAGAAAGAAATAGGTAAAAGTGAAGGTAAAAATGTTTACAACTATTAATTTTATTAAAAGATTTTATTGATGTAACACACTCTAATTTTTAGGTATCTTTAGGTATTTAAATTTTCATTTTTTCCCTTTATTCAGTGAAAAAAATTCTAATAAAAATTTTGTCCAGCAGTGAACATCTAACATAGAAGAAAACCTGCAGGTCCTGTGATAGTGAGGCGATAAAAAGAACAGGCTTTAGCAGGCTACAGTTATCCAGGATCCTAGAAAAAGATGTAAATTAAATATTCATTTTAGTGAAGCTCAGTTCGAGGTGCTTGTGTGTGAGTTATTCTGTTCTATTCTGAAAAATGGCACAAAAAGGTGCTTTTTTGCAGCCCTCACTTTTTTTTTTTTTTTTTTTGCTTTTAGCTAGATTTTTTTTTATTCATTGAAGAACTTGAATGGGTCAGATGAAATCCAGTCAGTCTTAAATAAAGCTTTTTTTTAAATAAATAAATGTGAGCCAAATTTCCATCCTGAATGAATAACCAAATCCATAGTCATATTAACAAAGTGCTGAGGGCAAAAAAAAAAACATCCAACACTGAAAAGCAAAAGAGCAAAATGAATAAAGTCGCATCTGACATGTTTTAATGTTGATATGAATTAATGTAATAACTCCAAACAACTATGTAATGATCACCAGATATCTTTGAATAACCCGGGTGTTCTTCCTTCTTCTGTCCAGGTATCCGCATCCAAGTCAATGCTTTGTGATGCCTTTGGTACGTAAGTGCGACTTTTCCTCAGTGATTAAAAATCCACGTCTTCACCACTGATTTACATTTATGAATTATATTCTGACACGAAATCCCATTACTTTAGCACAAGGTTCGCATGTGCAGAATTACTGCTGAATTATTAATGTTATTTCCAACTTTTATTTGCATCACTTACTGCATACTGCTCTACTTACTGTACTTGCTATAATTATTGATCATAGATTTCAAATTATTTTGAACTCAAATCATGCATTTCTCAGGTTGTTCAAAATGTTGTTATGCTCCAATTTTCACACACACACACACACACACACACACACACACACACACTACAACCATACATGAGTTTGTGATACAGATAGTGTTGTGGTTTTGAGACCACAAATCAGTGATCTCCGTCTTGTCTCAGTCTCGGCCTATGAAGGCTCGAAATATCTTTTCAGCACCACCCAAGACAATAACATCATTTTCATGAACAAGTACTTTGTAATGTTCTCATTACAGTACAAAATGTATAAATACACCGATCAGCCAAGTGAATAACATGGATTATTTCATTACAAGATCTCCTGTTAAGGGGTGGGGTATATTAGGCAGCAAGTGAACAGTCAGTTCTCAAAGTTGATATGTTGGAAGCAGGAAAAATTGGAAAGTGTAAGGGCCAGATTGTGATGGCTGGATGACCAGGTCAGAGCATCTCCAAAATGGCAGGTCTTGTGGGGTGTTCTGGGTATGCAGTGGTCAGTACCTACCAAAAGTGGTCCAAGGAAGGACAACCAGTGAACCGGCGACAGGGTCATGGGTGTCCAAGGGCTTATTGATACATGTGGGGAGTGAGGACCAGCAGGTCTGGGCTGATCCCACAGAAGAGCTACTCTAGCAATTGTTAATGCTGGTTATGATAGAAAGGTGTCAGAACACACCGTGCATTGCAGCTTGCTGCAGATCGGTCAGAGTGCCCATGCTGACCCCTGCCCACTGCCGAAAGCTCCTTCAATGGGCACGTGAGCATCAGAACTGAACCATGGAGTAATGGTAGAAGGTGGCCTGGTCTGAAGAATCACATTTTCTTTTACATCATGTGGACGGCAGGGTGCGTGTGTGTTACTTACCTGGGGAAGAGATGGCTCCAGGATGTACTATGGGAAGAACGCAAGCCAGCAGAGGCAGTCTGATGCTCTGGGCAATGTTCTGCTGGGAAACCTTGGGTCCTGGCATTCATGTGGATGTTACTTTGACATGTACCACCTACCTAGACATTGCAGACCAATTACACTTCATGGCACCAGTATTCCCTAATGGCAGTGGCCTCTTTCAGCAGGATACTATGCCCTGCCACACTGCAAAAAGTGTTCAGGAATGGTTTGATGAACATGACAAAGAATTCAAGGTGTTCACTTGACCTCCAAATTCCACAGATCTCAGTCTGATCGAGCATCTGAGGGATGTGTTGGACAAACAAGTCCAATCCATGGAGGCCCCCCTCGCAATGTACAGGGCCTTAAAGGATCTGCTGCTAACCTCCTGGTGCCAGATACCACAGCACACCTTCAGAGGTCTTGTGGAGTCCATGCTTTGATGGGTCAGGCTGTTTTGGCGGCACAAGGAGGACCTACACAATATTAGACAGGTGGCCATGTGTGGTGTTGGTCTTGGTCTTGGTCTTGACTTGGATTCCATTGGCTATGGTCTTGGTCTTGACTTGGTCTCAGCCAAGGTGGTCTTAAACCCAATACTACATACAGATACACCAAAGACACTGAATCTGAAAAGATTCATCAATAAGGAAATTTTCATATGCTCATTTCCTGATCAGACTGTACGCTACTTTGGAGAATAAAGGCCATTGTGTTTTAGTCACTGTTTTTCAAATATCAGTCGTCAGTTATTATACATCACTTCTGAGTACTGATTCATGTTTCATCAGCTATTATATCAAATTATATATTTCTTTCCTCATGACACCTGATAACTGTATTAGAGACGTACAGACTGATAAGGTATTGAGAACTGATAAGTGAGTGATGCAGACTGAATGGAGAAGTCGTGGAGTTTGTGTACAGTTGTACCGAGCAGACAGCTGTAGCGAGGTGAATATCTTCTCTAAGAAACATGTTCGAGCAGTCAGATATACTGTGTATCTTTGTGTAATTTAGAAAATTTCAATTACAATCGCATCTATGTTCTTGATGGAAGATGGTTCTTCAGTTGTCCCTATGGTGGAGCACTTAAAAGTAGAAACCCTACAAGAGAGTGTTTTTCAATCAGAAAGGTTCTAGCACAAGAAAATGTAAAGAAAATGGCTGCATTTCAGCGACTCTAGTTTTCTACACATGAACCATCAACCATCATCTCCAGCCATTCATCCAGTCACATGCATTTAAATAAATGATTTAGCTGAAGGCAGCTCATCGGACCAGAGCCTAGCTACATGGCTAGACATATTAGATCAGTATAAACTCAGTTTTCACAAACTGTCAAAGATTTTTCATCTTGATCAAAGTCAATGATGAAAACAGAATGATTGTGCAGAAAAGTGTGCGTTTATTCTCTCCATGTCAAATTCCTAACTGACGTCTCATCTGTTCAGAGTCCCTGGCTGGAGTCAAAAGCAGTAACATGAATCGCCTCCCTTTCAGATGGTCTTATTTGGAAGTTATAATAAAACTATTAAGCATTTAAAGATTCAGTCACGATTCAGTCATGTTAGCTGCTTATCTGGCTCATTTGGAAGAAAGGAATTTTATATAACTGGACCTTCACAATTTTTTTAATGCTGGGTTGATGGCATACATCCATTTAAATCTCTCTCAGCTTCTAAAGACATAAAGGAATGAAAGAATGAGGAATGAGAAAAGATGTACAGAAAATGAAGGCTGAGAATTTAGAAATGGAGGATTGTAAGAAATGAGGAATGCAAAATGAGAAGAGATGAATGAGATGAATTGAGCGTGGACTATGAAGGGAGAAATGAGAAGAGAAGGATGATATGCTTTATTCTAAGTTAGACACGTCCTTCTTGGAGAAGAAGAAGAAGAAGGAGAAGAAGAAGAAGAAGAGGAAAGAAGTATTTAGAAGATGCGCATAGGAAAGCCAAAATCGGAGCAGCCAGTAGGGGGCGTGTTTGAGAGAGGATCCTGAGTGTGAGTGTGTGTGTGTGTGTGTTCCCTTTCTCTCTCCCCTCTCTAACGGAGTCGCAGCCTCAGTACCAGCGAGGCGCTCAGAGCGGATACACGGGCGGAAGGAGAGCTTCATGCCGCTGCCGCTTGCGCATTAACCGGGACGTTTTCTCCCCAAAACCACGCGGGATATTTACCGGGAATTCAAGCGGAGATAGAAACAAATAAAGGACAAGACTAAAGTGTCTCAATGGAGCTAAGCTTAGGCCGGGGCTCGCTTCTGCTCTTCCTCCTGACAGCACTCCAGGTAATGTGAATCCAGTCACTGCTCCTTTAAGCTGCTCGGGTTAAGAATACGCGCTTGCTCTAGAGCACAAATACGCACAGAAAAGATCAGAAAAGATCATCATGGTCGTATGTAGTTTTTGTCCGTTTTTGTTTGCGTAACTTTGCACTAAGCTTGACTTTCCCCTCAGCGCATTCTCTTTTTACGCACCTTTTCTGTTTTCATTTCCATAACGCATCATATCCCGATTATATATGTATATATTCTTAAAAAAATCATGCTTTTCTAAACTGTTATAAAGTTGTTCATTATGTCCAGACAGCACTATGACCACTCTATGCATCTTCAATGGAGTTATGTGTTATGAACGTTATGAGCTTTGTCATTCTGACGCGCTTTAACTTAACAGGCATGGACAGTTGAATGTAAATGATGTGTTGAAGCTGATCCCTGGGGAATAAAAAAACAATTCCCCAATCTGTCAGGGTTAATAATAAGGCTTTTAATGATATATTGTGATAAATTGTAGTGTGTGGTGGCTAGTTTTTCTATGGAGAGCAAACTGGTAGAACATTTCCGTCAACCGTTCCCTCATAACACCAAGACAAAAAAATGTCTTGTAAAAAATCCCAGAAAGTAAATTAATAATTAAGAGAAAGAACCCCATGTAGGTTAAACGGTTAGGAATTTTAGAATAGTGGATGATCTTTCTTTTCCCTGATCTTCTTTTTTCCTGTTTACTTTCTGCCTGATTAATAATAAAGAACATCTTGAGCCAGTTTCTCAGCCGATGTGTGGTGAGTAAGGTGTCCTGGTAACTCAGTGATAACCAGCTATTGTTCTCCCTCGCCTTGTTTTCATTGAAATTCCGCGGATTGAAAGAGTGCAAGTGGCATGAATAGCTGTGATGCTGTCCTGCTCTGGAGCTCGCATTCTTTTAGGGCCCCTCACAAAAGCGATTGTATTAAGACCGTGGACTGGTGGAGGTTGTGGAGGGTGGGGGGTGGGGGTCCTGGGGCAATTTGATATAAGGGTCAGTGTAGGCACTGAGAAGTTTGCGAGGAGTTTGCATGCACAGAATCCCAAATCCTGTCTTTTTTTTTATCTGTATTTAAAAGAAAACACTTCACTTCACAAGTCCTGTGGCACTCTGAACTAAGGCCACCATTCAGACGGAGCAGTTCCATCTCAAACAGCCGTGGGCAGATCTAATGCTGCTGATCGATCACTGGCTCTCGCACAAGCTCGGTGGAAAACAAAACGGCTGCTGTTCTCGTTTCCTGCCACGCTCCGCAGTAGAACACTTAACCTCGCCGGCCTCATTAGCCTAATTGCATTCACTGTCCCACTATAAAACAGGTGCTGCCTTTGTGTATGTGTGTGTATGCATGTGTGTGTGTTGAGGGGTTAAGGGCCATGGGTTAGGGAATGTTAATTGTGCACTGATGAGTCACTCTGTGATTTTGCAGACTGGCACAGAAGGCAGAAGCTCCGTACCATGCAAGCCTGGGTTTTCTGAAGATGTGTATGACGCACCGATGCCTGAAACCCTACTGGAGGGACAGCCGCTTCTCACCGGTAAAACAAAAAAACAAACAAACAAACAAAAAAAACCCACAAATAATAAAGCACACAGAAGCTTGTTGTGGGCTCAAGGCCATGCTTGTGTGTGTGTATGTGTTTCTCAAGTGCATGTGTGGCTAGTAGTTGAGTACAAAAAAAAAAAAGTGCTTTCTGGTATATTTGAAAATGTGTTGGTTGTTTGTAAGGTGCTGTAGTGGTGGTCTGTGTGTGTGTGTGTGTGTGCTTGTTTTTATATTTTGGTGGGGAACGAAACGAAAACTTTTTTTCCTTCTGTTTTGCAACAAAAACTGCAGCTTTTATGTAAAGGTCAATGGAAGGTTCTTATAATAGAAGGTCCTTACTGTGTATGCTGTGTGTGTGTGTGCTACTCAAAGGGAAAGTTATCAAATGTCCTTTGTGTTATAAGGTGTTCAGTGTTGTGTGTGTGTGTGTGTGTGTGTGTATCACATCAGCTCCACGTGTGGTTCTGATCTATGGTGGGTGAAAACAAGCTTCAGACATGTTTAACCAATTAGCCACACTGTTATGTGGGCTTAAAAGCCATGTTGTTTGGTTTGTACACCAATAAAAGTTCAAGCTCTGCTTCTAATCACCAACTTGCAGAAAAAAAAAAAAAACGAGCTTTTCTGAAAAGCCTGCAGAGTTTTCCACTTTGTGAAATTTGTGTGCTTCGCTGCCAGGAAGAAAAACAATGGAAAAAAGAGAGGAAAGCAGCTTAAGCAAATTTGGGTTTGCTCGTAAAATAGAACTTTTATTATTTATTTATCAGCAGTTTGAGGAAGAATCACGTTTCTTACCTTTAGGTCTTGGTTTTAACTAGAGATGCACTGATACCACTCTCAGACCAAGTAGGAGTACGTTATTTGGAATTCGTCGATGTCGATACCGATAACGATAACGATAACGAAATCCATAACCCACTAAGTATTAATCAATCAGGGATATCACAGGACGTATACTTTAGTTTACGTTTCCCTGGTTTAAATAGTGGCCCTGAAAATTGCATGTTCATGCGCTACTAGACTCGATGTTTTCAACATTAGCTAGTTGAATTTAACTTAAGTGCATTAGCTAGCTACAAGAGTTACCTTGGATTGACTAGGGTTGCAATGGAGAAGAGCGGGTTTCCATTCATTCTTTTATGACAAACTATGATGCACTTATAGGGAAAGTATTGAGTGTTGTGTATTGTGGATATTTTCATACACACTAAATGGCACTGTATGGATGTGGACCGATTTAAAAAAAAAAAACAGCATGGTTACTTGCAACTTCAAAACAGTAAGCACAAATCAAGTCATACGAAGGTTAAAAAATTGGATTCTGGTTGGAGTTAGCTTTTATACAAATTTCGTATAACATTCATTAATGTAAAATTGGACACAATCCAACCACTTGCCTCATTTGTAAAAAAATCTTATCATAATAGTATTCAGTAAAGTACCTTAACATTTCCAGGAATTGTTTTTTTTTTTTCAATGACATCAAAGCCAAAAAAAAAAAAAAAAAGGACATGTATCCAGCTCACAAGTACCTGGCAAAGCGGGCTGGGGAAAAAAACGTTCCTTTCTTCTATTCCCCTGAGTAGCATCCTTGTCGTTAAGACCCCAAGCTCGCAAAACATCTCAGAATGACTTCTGGAGCTTTTATGATCTCTGAGCGTGTCCAACGCGTCTACTGTTGAGAGCCATTCAATGGCCATTTGGGAAATGAAGGCAGTGTCCCATTCCCATTCCCAATAAATGCAACCCATTTCAGGCTGGTCATACAAGACTTTCCTGAGATCTAGAAGAAAAGAATTTCACATAAAAACTACTTCCTGTTTGGTCATGGAGGCATTTCCAACCTGAGCTCATGAAGAAACCAAAAGAATTTGAATGAATGAAGGTGATGTAGGGTGGATTTCATTTGATCTTGTATAAATTAAGTCAAAAGAAACGATAGGAACACTACATCTAAACTTGTGTAACCTATCACACCAATTGGTGCAAGTGTTACATTTTTCAGATCCTTGCTGATTTTTTTTTTTTTTTTTTTTGTAATGTGTACTGGTTCTGCGAAGGAGAATTGGATTTTACATACATGCAACCAGTTGCTTTTTTAATTAGAAACAAGAATACTGCCCTCAGGGCTGAAATGGTCCTCGTTTTAGAAGCTACACCATCTTGGAACAATGCTATCCCAATGACTTCTTGACAGTTTTAAATGAACGTGTGAATGAAGCCCATATCCAGCTGCTCCGTAAATGGTTTGATGGCGTCTTGATGTGCTGCAACCAAATGAAGCACAGCCAGTAATTATTGCCTCAGAGAACCCTCACCATGGTGTTAGCTCCTTCTGTGGGCTTGCATTTGATTAGAGCCCCCGTCTGAACAGAGTGGCTCTGGGAGCTGCTGCTGGATTTCACACATTCGCTACAGATATCACATACTAGTGGAGAGGGTGAGGTAGTCTCAGGGAGATGAAGAGATGTGGGGGAGGGGTGTTGGAGGGAGCCATAGAGAATGAGAGAAGGACAGAACGAGGGGAAGGAGAATGTCATGGGTTAGAGGTCACCATTTGCTTTCTTTACCCTTTAAACCCATTCCACTCCCCCACCATTCAGTCTCCTCCAATGGGGGCACTTTGCTTTCTACTGGGTTTGGAAGATCAGCCAATAAGCAAGGCTCAAGGCCACTAGTGCTCAATGTCCTCTTTTTCGAGCAAGCTTCAGCATCCTCCCAACCTATTATCTCACACGAGCATTGAAAGTCCCTTGATAATTCAGCTCCAGATCTCCTCTGCCCTACCTTTATGCATGTTGCACAGCCCAATGGGGAAGCTAATGGCCAGAGACCGTGCTAATGAAACACCATCCGCTAATGGTGGCCCCCTGTAGGGCGCTGATTTTCACGAGACACGGCTCCCAACAAGAAGCCTCACACTCTACTCGGCAATTTCCACAAATGCAACCATGGCATTTGATCAGAGTGGGTACCATATTACTGTGAGGGTTTTTCATAAAACTCAACTCATTAAATGTTATCGTGGACATATCAATTGCTTTGTATGTGTTTTCTAGGAGTGGCTGAGTTTTTTTTCCTTCCTTTTCTTGCAAGGGGCTCATGCCTGGGTGAGGCAGGATTAATAGCATGCCAGGCTAGTGCGAGGATGGTGGTGGTGGTGGTAATGGTGTGGTGGGAGGGTGGGTAGGGGGGGCACATTCATTACTTTGCTTAATTGCAGCCTCGAGGCTGTAAATAATGATTGAAATAACTCTGGACTGACTCGTGCTGCAGCCGCTTGTTGCTTTGTAACACGGGCCTCAGCGTTAATGGCTGAGCAGGTCTGGAAATATGTAACACGTGTGTGGTGATGCACGTTGCTCATATGTCTTGTCATCCTGGATTTTAACATAGAAGTGGTTTTTTTGTTGCAGAAGAAAATTGATGGCCTCATCTGTCTAATGTAGGGAGCTTTGCTTAATAGTCTGATAGCTTGAATAACATCACCCAGGCAGCAAATTTTAGGAAACGATTAACAACATTTGAGATGAGGATATATGTTTAAGTAAAGAAGGGAGATCTTTCTATATGTGTTATGTCTGTGTAGACAGATAACCACCATTACTAGAAGCTTAAAGGCACCATAAAATGCTCCAGATAAGCTTATCTCATTCTTTATATAGTTGATAAGCTGAGGGAGCCATTACTTCTTTAAATGTACTCCATTACAGCTCTTTGCAGCAGGTTTCCTCATGGCTATTTTTAATAGATCCTGATGTACTGCTGATGCTTTGTAATGGCCTACCTTTTAAAGCCATTTTTACCCATGGCATCATGATTCAGCCCAGCCATTATGACTATCTGTTCCCAAAACTGGGTTAATGAATATTCCCCAAAGCCTAATTGAATGTAGTATACTTTCAAGGCGCCACCCAGCATCCCTACACCCCCCACCCCCACCCCTTCAAAGCCATCCATCCTGCTTTCATTTCTCCTCGCCCTCCACTGCTCTTCTCCATGGCTTGCATTTTTATTGCTAATGAAGCGTTTCTTGGCATGACGGAAAGGGCACAGTGTAGATTCTAACCTGCTTCTTGGTTTTCCAGTGCCTTTAGAGAGAAAGACAGAGAGAGAAAGAGGGGAAGAATATGTGGCCATGGTGAGCATGAGACCTTCTCAACTAGGGTCAAATTTGTAAGTGGGGAACCACAGTTGACTGACTTCACAATCTTGTCGAAACAAGCGAAGTCAATACTATCTCATGCAAGAGGCGCTCACTCGTAACTGCACTCTTTCATTTTTTTTCCCATTCAGCTCTGACGAGTGGCCCACAATAAGATAACTGTTTTATATACCAGTGATGTCTTGATGGTAAAAAAAATTCAGAGAATGGTTTTGTTTAACATATTTGTAGAAATGCTAGCTCAAATAGGCTTGTTGGCCTGATTTTGATGAGTGGAAATAAGTTTTAAAATGCTTTTGTCTTTGAAAATTGTTCCTAATTGTACAGTTAATTAATTATCCAACTGTCCACTTTAATGATGATTATATCCTAGATAATAAGATGCCATGGTGTTTTTTTTGGAGATTACTTACTCTTACTGATGGAGAAACTTTGATGTTGTATAAAGGCAGAATTGCATTCTCGATCTGTCTGACATTCTGGCAACATTTTGGTAAAACTCTCCTCTGAAAAGTACCTGTCACATAACTGTAACCTTGCACACATTCTGTCCTTTTCAAAATGAATAAACTACAACCAGTTTTTCTTCAATCAAGAGTTAGTCTACATATCATATTGGTGTCTATAATACTAAGGGACAGATACAAAAAAAAGCTTTGAAACACAAATTTTGGGCATTTTAATCAATTGAAAGTCAATGTGTTAAGTGTATTAAGAAGTGCATTAAACAATTTATTGAATAATCCCCAATTAATATGTTCCTTTGGGATTACAGACACTGGCATTCTGTTCTAACACAAATGAGTCCTACTAATGCAAATGGCCAGAAACACCAATTGTTCCCTTAATCCCACTAAATTAAATGAGAATGGATTAAACCGGGACTACATTTCCACACACATTTCCAGATTAAGCCAGACCATGTAGAATCCAACCTTATTTAGCAGATTCCGAGAGTGCCAGTCTTGATCCTGGCGTCACCACTGACTGACTGTTTTTTTAAAAGATTTTCCATCTCTAGCGCAACGCATGAAAGGTTGTTAAGGATCTCTGTGATGTCTGCACGCACCATTACAGCAGCTCTGGGTACACCTTGAACCACTTTAGACTATTTAGAGAATAGTGTTTGGCCAAGCCTGACCCTTACGACCTGGCCCCTGTAAATCTGGCTCGGGGTTCATGCCCCCGAGGCATGTTCTTCATCCAACAAAGCATGTGTTTGGTTTAATAGACGAGCGAGTAACCTTAAATCACATAATGCCGAGACCTTGTCTAATGACATGAATATGGCTTGACTGTGGAGGAAAGAGTCGTAACTCGGGGCCTGATCAAATTGGGCCTGGGATCTGTGGCGTATTGTTGTCAGGCTTTACGTTGTCAGAAGATGGATGGTGCACATGTGGCCTTGCACATCCTAGTGCTTAAAACAACTGCAGTATCAGTGGGAGATGGATTTGATTTTGATTCGAAATGTGACACGCTGTAAGACATCAGGGAGAAACAAGATCCATGACTTCAGCTCACAGAGCTCCCAATAAAGCCACTGAGTCAGTAGCTGATCTCAGTTGCTCCCTCGCCCTTATTGTCTTCTCTCTTTGGTGAAATCTTCATTCTCCTCTGTCGCTATACATCTGGACATGAAGCACAACCTGACTGCTGAGAAACGTGTTCCTTTTGATCCAGCATAGAGGCCACAATGTCTAGGGTTTCTGGGCCAGAACTGCACTTGTCTTTTTTTTTTTTTTTTTTTTTTTTTGTTTTTTTGCAAGGTGTGGTTTTCACCTCTTGAGCGAGACAGGAGCAGATTGATGAGTTCAGGGTCACTGGGTTGATCAATACATTGTAATGAAGGTTGCATTTCAGTTCTTGGATCACGCTGACGGATGTTTAAAATCAGGCCGCTGCTTCTTCATTGGACAGTGTCGTGACAAATAATAATCGTACCCCTGTGGCTACATTTATGACACGCTGTTGCTCCTACTGTACCATTTTGTCATATGCTGAGTTCTATTATGTGCTGTTTTGCATGTGTCATGAACGTTTAAACGAGCACAGGTTTATTTTAGAAAAAAAGCATGTAATGAATTTAACCATTTTTCTTTCCCAGCAGAGTGGAGTTGTGCCTGTTAAATGTGTCAGTGCTTTGTCTCACACTTTGTTAACACGTTTGCTTTGCACGATGATCCTTGTACTGCCATGCATTATTCATGTATTGTGATTTTTATCAGAAACTTGCGAAGTAGCATGAATATTCAGATGCTATTTTTAGTCTATTTGTGGTCTATTGCTACTCTTGTGACATTTTAAACCTTCGCTGAATTTTTTCCCAAAGAGAACATTTGGTACAAGTTACAGCGATAGACCATATGGCTTTATGTACTCGTGTTTTATTTCATCCTCCTTAAAAAGACAGATGTTGCATTTTGACTGGATAAAGTACAGGAACTGATTTATGGTGGATCTTTAAATGTCTTATGAAACAAGTTATGTTGTGCATAATTATTCTAGATATTTGTAAGCTAGCACAGAAACTCCGTCCCTTTGAGACATGCTTTTTATAGGCTCCAGTTTATTGACATTATTGACCTCATGGTCATCTGATGTGTATTGAGTCACTCTGGCCTGCAATGACAGCCATATACTTTTATGTTGTAGCATCTATTAAACAAAAGATGAGCTTATTGTGAAATGTTTATTGTTCATAAGAAATGGGTATTTCGAGGATTGAGGTGCCTTTTAGCTGTTGTAACTCTTAAAGATTTAACATGCATTTAACCATGCATAAAACGTACTAAGTGATCTCAAATATCTTACATTAAACAGGTTTCTTTGCTGACAGCAAAGAGCATTTTTCTCTTGAGTAACAGCTTTTTTAGCATAGAACTAGCAAATTCACAAAACGTGGGACACTTTACCTGTGTCCAAATGTCTTTTACCTTTATTTTATATACGCATTTGTAAATGTAATATCAGTGAGAAACAAATGGCGCCCCAGTCGTTCCATCCCCCAGTTATTTCCTTTTAGCAGTAGGAGTTCAGCGCATAACCTTTTGGCAACTTTGGTGCCCCTTGTGTTTCAACGCTATGTATTTGTGACACGGCCAAACCTTAACGCTTTGAGAGTCAGTGCGACTAATTGGGGAGCTCCTTTTAAGGTCAGTGACCTTTACTGAGCTGTGAGGGCTATTATTTTATTCATGTTTGACCACCTTGGCTTTTGCATTCTTATCAGGGCAGGCAGTCTGGACAGTGTCTTGCCTGGGTTGAGGCAGTGCAGGACGTTTGGAATGTCCCGGTACTGATAAAGCTGTTAGCATTAACGTTAGCTCGCCTTTTCCACCCGTGTGTCCTCTCTCTCTCTCTTTCTCTCTGTCTCTCGGCACTCGGCTTGTTATCACAAGCAGAGAACGTGAGTGACACTGACATTAGGCAGCCGAATGAGGTTCTAGCTTTCAGTTTTTTTTATCTACTTCACCTTCTTTTTTGTTGTCGGGTGTGCGCCTGTTTGCCCTTGGCATATAATTAGCCCGCCTCAGCTCTCTTGGCCCACAAGGCTGGCAGGTTTGTGTCCGCTGAGAGTTCTATCAAGTGCTTCCCACCCCCTCTCCATTTGCCACTTGGTCAAATTTCATGTGATCCATCACACTTTTTAGCCAGTGCTGTGTTCAAAATCGTTAAAGGAGGGGAAAAAAAGTAACATCTGAACGCCACTCTATTGTAGTTTCTCTCTCTCTCTCTCTGTCTCTCGCTCACTCTCACTCAATCTCAGATGCTCTCACCACAAGCCATAATTTTGTGCACCCAGAGATGACAGTCATTTTCCAGCTCTAGTGTCTGCTCATGAAAATGAAGCCTCTTTGTCGGTTATATGATTGTGAAATGCACCTGTGTCACCGCAGGAGGGGACGGCATCATGGGATGAACATCTGATATGCCACATTTGTGCCTCAGTTGTTTTTTTCTTGTACAGACGTGCCTCCTTCTCACACAGAGACACCGAGGTCTCTGCTAACCTACTCCACATTTGTGGGCTGAATTTGATTTACCTTCATGTTGCTCTGCAGAGAGAGTTCTACGACCTGCACATCTAATGAGAGGGAGTAGAAATAGCAGTGCTGACCTGGCTTTCTGCTCCACTCGAAGTAGATGGGGGAGGGAAGCGGCAGACAAAAGAAAGAGAGAGCGGCCTGGCACTTGGCAGACAGCAGATCAACACTTTGCAGAGAAATGTTTATTCTAGCAAAAAGCTTCCTTGTGTATTTTCTCTCCTCCTCATTCTTCCTCTGGTGTATTTTCCCCCTGCTCCTTCTTTTTTTTTTTCCTTCTGTGAGGGGTGAAGGCTGTTTGGCTTGATCTTGTGTCTCCTCCTCTACAAAGAGGCCCAGTATGCCCTGCTCAGCCGTTGTTGAGCTGCCAGTCCACCGAGCAACTCAATGTCCCTTTTATTTAGACCTCTCTAGTTCGTTCTCGTTTTCTGTCTCCTGTGGACGCTCTTTCATTCTCTGTTTCTTTCTGTGTCCTTTTTTGCTCGGGCCATCTCAGTGTCTCTTACTGCAGTTTATCTCTCAATCTTTCTACCTTCCTTTCTACATAATCATACATGAAGGACAATTTAGAGAGTCGTGTACTTCAGTAGTAAAGGTAAAGGTAGTAGAATTGAAGTGTTTGTCAGCTGTGCAAGCAAAATGCTTCTCAAGATGGTCTTACTGATTTCAGCTTCAGAAGCACTTTGCTGTGTTTGATACACATATATATATATATATATATATATATATATATGTATATATATATGTGTGTGTGTGTGTGTGAAATGTGAAGTGAAGTGACTTGTGGCCAAGTATGGTGACCCATACTCGGAATTTGTGCTCTGCATTTAACCCATCCTAGTGCACACACACAGAGGTGAACACACACACACACCGTGAACACACACCCGGAGCAGTGGGCAGCCTTTTTTGCTGCGGCGCCCGGGGAGCAGTTGGGGGTTCGGTGCCTTGCTCCGAATATATATACACATATACACATACACACATACACATATGTATCAAACACAACAAAGTGCTTCTGAAGCTGTAAGCAGTAAGACCTCTATATAAACCCAGGGGGTGGTCTCCCTATGGAGTGGGTGTGGCCCAGTATTTTTGCTGTGTTTGCAGCTTCTCTGAGCTCTTCTGCAGCCACTGCTTGGCTAGCTCAGTCAGCAGAGCATAAGTCTCATAAAGCCCCCTCTACATGTACACAGATATTTCAGAAAATTTAGCTTTTTCGCCTTTCCCTTCCACCAAAAATGGTGTTCTGGGTCACTCCGGTTTCATTGTTTTGATGTGATCGGGAAAAACAAGAAGTAGTTCCATCTCATCGTCAGGCCACACATACGAATCCTTGCATTCATCATTTTTCATTTTAGAACTTTTGGCCATGTTGGTGTTTTTCCTATATTTAAACTCCTCTAATGCTGAATATGTTTATGCCAGTCTATGGTATGCTATCGCTTTTATGGCATGCTTATGTGAGTGTTTTCAAATCGTATTTGCATTTTCTTGTGGATGGAGATATTTTTGAGAATGCTGATCATGTGGATGGGAATTATGTATGCCCGGGGCCTTGATCTCAGGGTCGTTGGTTCCTGCCACACATTGAGTGAGGTGCTTTCCTTTCTAACTGGGTTTTGGCTTGTGTTTTTAATGGATACTTCAAAGCACTTCTGGATGAGGCAGTCTGCCAACTGCTGGAAATGTAAATGTGAATGTAAATATCTTGGATTATCTCCAGTGTCGAGATCACGGCTCTGAATGCTGATGTCATCAATGGGACAACCTTGGATTTAACCTTCGGCATTCTCAAGGAGCTCTTCTTCCACTGCCTGGTATTTCTCTAGCTTTTATTTTTTAAACATTCTGTCATTTGGATGTTAAGGTCACTTGGGATTGCTACTTCTATCTATTATCACCACGTCTGGTTGGTTCTCTATAACATGTTTATCTGTCTGGATATGGAAGTCCCACAGGATCTGTTGGAGCTTTGTTGTTTTCTACTACTCTGTGGTTTCTCATATTTGACATATATAGAATGTCCAGCTCTTGCTCCTCGCAGATGTTCATGTATGATCCCTAACCCCATGCTGTGTGATGTTTCTGTATCTTGCACCCTGCTGCTTGGTGCTGGATTGTCTTGGGGGCTTTTTTGCACAGTCTTAACCCTTCTGCTTCGCTTGATCTAGCGACTGAGTGCTTTGTTGTATAAAAATATATCTCTTTTTTGATTATTCTCATGCCTCTTGCGTCTTCCTCCATTGCTCTCTTCCTTCACCCCCCACGTCTCTATGCTCAGTGTGTAGGTTGGTGATCAGTTCATCTTTTCCACCGAGGCCTCCATTAAGCATAGAACTAGAGGAAACAATTCAATACCAGCAAATCCCTCACTCCTATTCTTCTTTCCATACCCCCTTTTGTTTTTCTTTCTTTCTTTGGGGTTTCTTTGGCAGGCTCAGAGCAGGGTGTGGCTCTCTTTGGCACGACTATTTGTTCTCTGAATCGGGCATCAGGTTTCCCCAGTGGCACCGCCTGTCTCCTGTAGCGTTTGGATCTCCATGCATGACACTCGCAGGACACAGGCTGCCGTAATAATTCAACAATGAGCTCATCTCCTGGAAAAGCACAAGGAGGAGAAGAAGGAGGAGTGGGAGGAGGAGGTCAGAAATGGTGGTGGGCATGGTCTGTGGTTTCTCAATCCCTGCACTTGGAATGTTTTTTTTTTGTCTTTCTCCCACTCGTCTGATTCAGCTCATCAGGTAATTGCTTCCTGTTATGAGCCAAGCCAGGTGTGGAATGGGGAGAAAGCACAATGATGCAGTGAAATAGTGAAACTCAAGGAGAATACAAGACAAAATAAAGATGCTGGATGACAGTAGAATACAAGAACAATGAATAAAACTCCACAGATCAAGTAAAGTACAATCAATATGCACTGTAGCAGTGTGACTGCTGAAATCATCAGATATTCTAAGACCGCTTGCTTTTTCAAGCTGTGACAGATTTAGCTGTGGCACAGAGGTGACAGTGAAAGTGGGAGATGATGGTAATTGACCCTGATCCAGTAACCACACGAACAAAGGTTTACTTCCTCCCTGGGAGGCACAGAAACAGCGATCAAACACTTCCCACCCGGGGCTTGGGTTTCACAGCAGCATTTCCGAGTGGACACGTTCTTCTTCCTCTCCTTTCTCTTGTCTTCAGCCCTTTTTAGTCTGCCCATCCCTATCTTTTTCCTCCTTCCACCTCTCACACTGTTCTCTTCCATGATGGATCGTTCATGCTGGCCTTCTGACCTTCAGTTCTGACCTCCTCTGTCACTCTTAGTCCAGATAAATGACTGATGGAGAATAATTGATGGGGCCTTGGATTCAGGTTTTAGAGAGATACCTGAAGATAATGTAGCTCTGGCCTGCGTCTAGAGTCGTTCCTCTTTCCCTCGAGTCGACTAGCACGTCTCACACTCTGACGAAGGTGGACGAGTTACTCTGTTGCTTGTCCATTAATTCCTCAGAGAGAGGCTATCGAGTCGGAAGCCTCCACCAGACAGAGAGAGCATCACGTTGATTTATGTAATAGAAGATCTTGTGTGTGTTTTCTGGAAGGTTTCCAGGAGCTTCATCCCCAGCTCCAGAGACCTCACTTGTCAGTGCCTCCCTCTCTGTGATCTTTCATTTCATTTAATTTATTTAAATCTGGAGAGAACACATCAAGGGCAAGCTTTAATTTACAGCAGTGCCGAGTTACCAAAAAACAGAAGATGGCAATGAAAGCATGAGAGACTGTAATGAACAGACAGGCTGGGTGATATGACGATATAATATCATTATTATGATAAATTATATCATCAATTTAAGGGGGACTAACTAGCCTAGTGGTTAGTCTCGCATCTCTGGGGTTGGGGGTTTGAATCCCACTTTGTGTGTAGAGTTTGCATGTTCTCCCTGCGCTTTGGGGGTTTCCTCCCCCAGTCCAAAGACACGCGTTGTAGGATGATTGGCATTTCCAGATTGTGTATGTGTGTGTGTATGTGTGTGTGTGTGCAATTGTGCCCTGCGATGGGTTGGCACCTTGTCCAGGGTGTGCCCCGCCTTGTGCCCCGAGTCCCCTGGGATAGGCTCCAGGCTCCCCCGTGACCCTGTGTAGGATAAAGTGATACAGAAAATGGATGGATGGATATCAACAATTTTCCACAACACTACTCTTTTGCTAGTAGTTGTTAGCAAAACTATAGATGATGCATACTGTGTATCATAGACATGCCTTTAAATATTGTCATATCGTCATTAGTTACCTTCTGATCAATCAGAATCAAGAAGTGGATATTCTCAGTATTTAGAATATAGCGTTATCTCAGTGCTCTCATTTTAGCTTTATTGATTGACCTGCTGCCATTTCCAGAGCGCCGGGTGAAGGAAAACACACTCCTCCATCTTACGCTGATGTCACCAGGCCTCATATCAGCTCTGCTGGCGTCAGTATTTACTGTGACACAAACCAGAGGCCATGAGCAGGAAACATTACAGTACAAGCTTGTGTGTGTGTGTGTTTGGAGAGCAGCTTCAAATATACACTAGCTCAGGAAACTGTGATAGACCACATCTGCACGGTCTGGTATGTGTACGGTCCAATTACGGTCTCGAGTGCAGGAGGCATCTAGCCAGAAGGGGCACTGCTTAACATCCTTTACCGACCAAAATGGCAACATAAATCTGAAGTGGACCGCTCCGACATCCCTCTTCTCCTCCACTAAACGAGACACGGCCTGAATTAAAGCCCAGCTCTCAGCCTTAGGGCCGTTTCCCCGCCGACGCTAACGGCTCCAGCATGGGCCACTTTGAGATGAGATGAGTTTAAAAGTGCAATAAGCATTTCAAGATGACACACAAGCTCCCCACAATCGGTTGTTGATGGTTGTTGCTTTTTGTTTTTTCAAAGTCGTAACTGAAGCGTGTGTATCCGTTCATGCATGGAGCAACGAAACGGCGTAATTGTCCTTGTTTATGAAACGTAATACACATTCGGTTGTGAGCGCAACAAAGCGCCAGAAGGTAATTTGATCGACCTGGCGATGGTAGACATGGAAACATCCAACTCATTAAGGATGCAAAGCCTTCTCTCTGCTCCCTTCCCACTCCCACTCCTCCAACGCACACACTCATCTCCTGGATACCACTCTCCCTCTATATCTTTATCTTCCCTTCACCCTTTCTCTACGTTCAAGTTTCAGGAAACTTTACCTCTGACTCTTACAATATGTCAACACTGGAGACTCCTTACAAAAAAATGATAAATGAATATCTCTACAGAAAACTCCACCATATTAAATATTTTTAATTGGTCTATGTGGAGTGTCCGCCATACAAGTAAGCTGTTGCTATAGAAACGATAATGTATTAGAGTGAGTGCATTAATGTACAGTAAACCTGTGATTCGACTTGCATTGGGAATTACTCTCAGAGCTGCTGTCAGATAATTAATCAACATCTTCTGACCAATCAGAATTCAGTTACGTGAATTCAGGCAATTTATTTATTTTTCTCCATTTGAAAGATAGTTGGAACCACATTTTTGGAACGACCTTCTTGTTTGGTATCCTGGAGTCCAGATCTTGCTGGCTCTACTCATCCTACCACATGCCGATAACTATTGTACATATATATATATATATATATATATATATATATATATATATATATATATACACACACACACACACACACACACACACACACATTAGTTAACAGCATGTGGTAGGATGAGTAGAGCCAGCAAGATCTGGACTCCAGGTTATATATAAAATTTGTATGTATGTATGTATATGTATATGTATATATATATATATATATATATATATATATATATATGCACACACATGGCATGGAAAAGCGAATATAACTAGGTAGGATAGTGTTCTTCTAAAAAGTGTGCCCTGAAGCAACGGATTCTAAAATACTATTTTTACATACTATTTAGTAAAGAAGTATGCGATTTGGGACAAAGCCTTATAGTGTTTTTTTTTTTTTTTTCAAAAGTGAGTGAAAACTGAGTGAAAGCGTGATGTAGTGATGGTCACATTCGCCCAAACAGTGGTTCTAGCTCTACCCATATGTCCATATTTGGTCTTTTGATAGCCTGCCATCAGAAGAATTTAGCATGGGTACTTAGATTAGATATGGGTCAGTTGGCAATGGAAATAAAACGTGGACTGGACAAAGGACAAAATGTGGAATGATGGATTTGTACAGTGGAAAAACAGTATTTTATTCTCTTAATCTTACCTTTCTGGTCATCCCCCAACCCATGTCCACCCTTGCCCGACTCTCTCTCTCTCTATCTATCCCTCTCCCTCTATCTCAGTAAGGACACACACTGTAACCTTTGGCAGGCGAGGCTGCAGGTGCTGACTGGAAGACTTTACTTCTATTAATTCAGGCCCTGGCCGATATTTCAGCCAGCCGATCTGAATTTTTCCTGCCCAGCACTGGTGACATGGAGAGCGGCCGTCTGGACCCAGTGATATTGACTGTTTGAGCAGCTTGAAAGCTCACCTAGGTGACAGCATAGTTTCTTTTCTTTGAAACGTGGTCACAGAATTTGCTCACGCTTTTTTTTTTTTTTTTTCCTTCAGCTGAGCAAACAGAACTGAATAGCAGCCATCCAAATTCACTGTGTTACGGACCAACGAAAATGTAGATGAATTAATATAAAGTGATATACTTTATTATAGCATACCAGGGTAAGTTCTTTCTGCTGTTTCTATAGCAACAACTCACCCAGGGACCTGTATAATAAACTGATTAAAAAAGTGTTGTTATTTAAAAAAGTAAAACATATAGTCCTTGAAATGCTGAAGTATTTCATAAGGAGGCATTTATTTAATGTTTATGGAAGGAGTCTCCAGTGTCAGGAAGTCTTTAGTCAGAGGACTGAGGACTTTCTGGTTTCTTAGTAACATGACTAGTGGTGCTTTTTTCTCTTATTAACTTCAAGAAACAAAAATGTTAGACTGGTGAGGAAATGACTGTTTATAGCTGCTTTAACGTAAGTGAGAAGAGCAGCTTGTCTCATGGACGTCATTAAATGTAACGATAAATGGATAAAAATGTATGACGTGCTGTTCTTTAATAAATTGACAATTGTAATTGTAAACAAATTGCTGTGGTGTAAGAGGAATAAAACACGTCACGATCTGATGTTAGCAGTGTTGGTGTGTAACTCTGCTTCACATCAGGCTGCATCACACCACCCTTAGATGATTATTTTCCTATGACAGCACACCCTCAAGTGTTTCATTGCTTACTTATCTTTTGCTGAAGTGCAGTCATAACAATGAGCATGTCATGGTTTATGAGGCCACAAAAAAAAAAGCCTCGCTGTGGGTCAGTTGTGGAAAGAATTCAGCTCATGCACAGGAGTGTGTGTGTGTGTGTTTTCTGTCTCTTCTTCGTGGGAGGCCACAAAGGAACGTGACCCCTCCCTCCTACCCACTCACTGGCCACGCATAGTTTTTAGACTTCGATCTCATGTTTACACAAGCGCGAGACTCTGAGCACATCAAAACCCGATGTTTTATTTATTTATTTTTCGTTTTCAGAGATCTTTTGTACTGTGTATTGGGTGTTGTTTACACTGAACGTTTGAAAAGGGCGGTTTCTGATCTTGAAACTAGTGCTTACATGTTGGCTTGGATTTATTTCCCCAGCCATTTTGCTTGTTGAAGTGTACAGCTTGGCAAGTGGATAGAGGAGATTTGCCGTGTGGGTATTGGGGATTTAATATAGAGAGGGACAGATTTTATAGCTGATTATTTGAGTCTCGTGAGCTTTTCCAACCTGTGTGCTAATATCGTCCTGTGTGGGGAAAGCGAACGCCGGCGTAAGCAATGTCGCGCTGGAAAGTCGGCTAAATCCCGAGTGCAGACTCGGTGGATGTAGTTCACAGAGCATCCGAGTGCTCGTAAATTCTGCCACACACATAATTACTGCCTATGAGCCTTTGTAGCTTTTGCAAATGAGCGGTTTTCCTTGTGCGGCCTATTAAATTTCCGCTGGCAAATTGAATAAGTGGAGGAAAATGACAGCTGCTGGTGGGCCGGCGTTCCGATGTGAAAGCTTTGTTTTTCTCCGGGTGTTCAACAGTGACCGCGTTGTCTCCGAGGCCTGAGGTCACTCGCACAATAACAAGGCATTGTGCTGTGAAAATGCAGTGCAGCCACTGGTGGATTTCGACACTCTGTTACTCCGCCTCGACTCGAAGAGCACTGACAGGTGCATCAGAGGCAGCCATTTCCCTGGATTTATGATGCATTTCCATTTCCCATTCGCGAGGGCAAATACAGGGCCTTCTTTTCTCCCTGTGATTTTATCAGTTTAGTCATAGAGCTGTGGAATTTAAAGTCTAAAGCAAAGCTATTTACCTTGTTCTGGCCTTGACTGTCATGGTAGATAGAAATGCAGACTATGTGTAATGAGAGTGCGTTTGTGTACGTGCGTGTGTTTTGTTTGTTTTATTAGACCTGTTATCCAGGCAGCCAATCAAACAGCAGCACAGCCGCTCGCATTGCTTTAAAAACTACCGCACTGAAGTGAGGAATGACATCATTACAGCCAAAGAGGAAGCCTAAGAGCTCTTCTGGACTCTTTTACACATATTTAACTCAATTTCATTCAACACGTTATTCATTTTAAATGATGCACTCGGAAATAAAATGTTATTTTGCATTACAGTGGACAGTGGCTCCTGATGTGGATTGTTCAGACTAGAAGAAAGAATGTGTGTAAAATAATAAAGAGTCAGAAAAAATCGATGTCATCTAGAGCGTTTATAGCGCTTTTGGTGCATGAGATAATTTGACTGGAAACATCTCAGGGATTGAAAGCTTGGCTAGTGAAGAGAAATTAAGAGCTGCTATAAAGGAAGGAGAAGAGGAATTTAAAAATCTGCTGTGAAAGATGTAATTAAAAAATCTATGGAGAGTCAATAAGTTGACACTGGAGACTCCTTCCTTCCCAGAAAGCAAGTCCTTAATCCTAAAAACTTTCCGCTATCCAGTTTCTTATGCATGCCAAGCTGCATTTTTTTGTCTACTAACATCAACAGAGAGGAAAAAGCAAGACTGGTGAGGGAATGACTGTTTATAGCTGTGATAACACAGATATAACTGATAACACAGACTAACTGTCTTGCACATCTTTCCCAACATGAAATGTAGCTGTAAATGGATAAAAAGTATGAACTTTTGTTCTATAATGAATATAAAAATTGTAATCGTTGGCAATTTGTTGTAATATAAAGGAAAAAAATACATGGGGTTACGCTGTTATTGGAAAATAATCAACTCTATAATCATCACACTACACTGTCATTGATTATTTTCCTACAACAAAAAGCCAGCAAGTATTTTATTCCTTACTTCCTCAGCCCCAGCATCCAGTAAAGCAGATTTAAGTCTTTTTTTGTTTTGTTTTTGAGCGAGCCCTTATTTTGGGTGGATTTTGGACAGAAAAAGGAACATCACAGATTTGAAAGATTTAAAATAACACTTTGGGTTTTGGCTGCATTCATTTTCCTTTTCCTATTCCTTTCATCGTGAATAAAAACAAATGTTGTTGCTATAGTCTTGAGGCATTGGCACATATTTTCTTCTAAAAGAAACCCTCTGATCCTCTCACATTCACACACACACACACACACACACACACACAGAGGAATTCATAATGCGTAGAGTATGAAGTAAGGCGCATACATTGTCCTTGTTTCTCTAATCACTCTTTATTGGTGCAGCATCATGCTTATCGTGCGCTCTCACACGTTAACCTGATCAACACTCTGTGAACTAAATGCAGCCTAGCCTCCGAACACGTTTTATTCAGCGCTAGCAGCTGGAGCCTCATCGTCCAGGCCGAGCGCAGAGGAGATGTTCAGTCTTCAGGGCAAGTGCTAGTCGTTCGTGGATGCAGCTGTCAGCAGGAGTAGAGCAGCACTCCGGCGCCGTCCCATAACTCCCCAGTGATGATGCAGTGTCTGCTCGCATTTGGCCGGCCGCGGCTCCTGCGTGCTGATTTATGGATCCGTAGCATGGCAGGAGGTGAACGGGTGGCTGTTGAGGCGAATCTGTCTTAAATGGCAGCATTTAAGATACACGACTTCAGATATGGGCTGGGTTTAAATTGCTGAGTTGTACTGAGTGAAATTACCCGAGACAAAACTAGTTTTATGCAGTCATATTTCTGCTTTTGCAATATGCGTATTTATTACAACAAACAAACAAACAAGCAAAAAAACTCTGGCTTGACAAAACGCTCATTTGCTAATTGCAAGCTTCTAAAATATTGAGTGCTGACATTGTGTGAATTTGACTAAAAAAACCTTTTATATAGTCTGCTGTTTTATTTGAGTAACAAATGAAACACTCGGGGGCGGTGTGTGTGTGTGTGTGTGTGTGGTTATGTTATAATAGGAAAATAATCAATGACGGAGTGGTGTGATGTGAAGCAGAGACACTGTCACAGCCCTGAAGTTGATGATATATTCCTATAACAGCATATCCTGAAGTGATGTATTCCTGTTACACCACAACAATTTGAAATTTTTTTAGACTTTTTATCTTTTTATAGTTACATTTAATGTTGTGGACCGTCCACGAAACAAGTTAGTTCATATCATCACTTACAGTTGTAGTGTATGTATATTGTATTTATTTCTCTTTTGTGAAGTTTACAAGAAAAAAAACAACAAACGTGTCATGTTACAGAGAAACCACAACACATCAGCGTCTCTCATCTGAAGACTTTCCTGCAGTGGAAAACTTACAGACTGTTACAAAGCACTGACACTGGACACTGACTCCTTCCATAACATGATAAATAAGCATCTTCTCTCACAAAACTTGTCCACCATGCAAGCCACTGTGAAACAGCTGTTGCTATGGAAACGATATCGTATTGATTTGCCTTGCAGCTGGAACAACTCTCAGAGCTGCTCTTATAGAAAATTAAACAACACCAATTGAAAATTCAACAGCGCTGCATTATAAGAACAGTTACAAAAGCTTATGCAGTCTCTAAAACTAAACCATAACCTTTATAACTTTTAATTAAAAGAATTAAGTTGTGCAAATTCCTGCATAATACCACATTGGCAGTATCAGCATTGTAAAGGCCAATATTACAATATTACAAATAATTAGCAAATGTTTATATTATGAAGTATAATGACCTGGTTTGCCTGGTGAAAAATGAAGAAAAAAGGTCAAAGGATTTCATTTGAGACATTTTTTCTAAAATAATAGCTTATTGGTAGATATTGCTATAAAAAGTCAGGAAGGCTTATTTTTCCAGGTTGAGGCTAAATAAATCTTTCATCCTGAAATTTTAGCAAAACAGCATGGCTGAGTATTCAGGGAGTCGTTCAGTGGCAGGCAGAAGAATGACGACTCCTTAGCCAGCCGTTCGCTAACAAGTCCTACGCGACTCTTAAAATGGAGAGAGTTAAGAGCCAGGCTTGACACTTAGAGTTTTATCTGTTCCCAAAAAAAGTGACAGTTGGACTAGAGATCGTCACTGGAGAGATGGAGCAGGAGAGTGGAACAGAGAGTGGAGAGTGACGGAGAGAAATAAAGAACAAGGGTGTCTCAGGTGAGAGTAGTTGTTTGCTGGGTAAGTAAAAAAAAAAATAATAATGTGAAGTACACAGCTCACAGCATAACATGTTGAAGAAGACTGTTTTTTTTTTTCTCCTGTCACATACTTCGTGTCTTTGTAATCAAAGGATAAGCCACAGGGAAAGCTTCTGATGTACACACGAATCCCGCTCAGATTAATGGGTCTCTGTGAGGATTCGGAGCAGCCCGTATGAAAAGGCTCGTTGTCGCTCGAGGACGAATAAGCGTCTCGGCCGTATCACTAATCTGACCTTCAGACGTATTGCTTTCTCAGTGGGACGTCCTTCCACCTTTTCGTTTCTGACTGGAGGCCTGTTTACGTGGCTGCGGCATTAAAACTGAAATCAAACCACACAGACGTTACGTCATATTGTTGTTCTGTTACTTTTTTATTTTATTTTTCTTAGTCATCAGAAGAAATCCTGAGAAAGTGTGTTAGCAGTCACGAGCAGCACCTGGATGTGTATCGGAGCGTGAGCGGCTATCTCCGCAGGTTATCTGTGCTGAAATGTGAAGGGGTTTATTTTCAGCTGTCTTTGCTGATCGTTATTCTTAGGCTCCCCATGCCTGGGTGGATAATAGCCACCCTATAAATGGGGTGGAAGCGAGCCTCTAACACCTCGGCGCGCTCGTTTTCATTCTCTCGCAGCAGAGGGGCCGTCGGGAGCGCAGGTGTTAATTGTCAAAAAGTCACCTGTTACAGAGAAGTGCATAAAAGCTCAAAGGTGTCGATGCAAATCTCATTGCACTCTTTTCTGTGTTGACGGCAAATGGCTCGCTGACTATGAGACCTTTCTTAGGCTTTAAAAACATTAATTATGTGGTGTCGTTGTGACGGGGGCGGAAAACTTAGGGAGACGTCGTTTTATCGGCCGACAGCTCAATTGAAATGGCATTTTCTTCTGTGTTCGGCTTGTTAAACTCTTTAGCAGGCAGATGAAATCATCCCTATAAGGCACCATGCGTACTGACCAGTGAATAGAAGTGAACATGAAACTGGAAGTGAGTTTAACCTTTGTCCAAAAAAAAAAAAAAAAAAAAAGATTTCCTCTTTGCTTGGCAGCCATGTAATGTAAAGACCTTTTCACCCACTGGTGAAAGAATGTGAAGGTTTACTGTGGGAAAGATGCTCTTTGCTTGATTTGCAGTGAGTTGCAATGAATCATAGCTGTTTCCCCTTAAATGGACATTTCACTTTATGGAAAATAATCCAAGTTCAAATCTGAAATGTTTCATTAATATGAAAGAATCTATTGTTTTGATGCCAAAATCCTAATCTTGCTTTGTTCAGCTAGGAAGTGAGTTGCCCAAAGTATAGTGAGCAAAGTATATCCTGTTGTCCTGCTCAATTGAACTTCATTTTAAAAATTCCACCTCAGGTCTGCCATTTAAAAAAAAAAACTTTTTATTTTATTTTATTTTATTTTATTTTTCTTATATAGCACATTTCATACATTTAAAATGCATCTCAAAATGTTTTGCAGTGTGTAAAAAACAAAGAGTAAAGAAGAAATACAAGGATAAAAAAATAAAAACTAATAAAAAAATTAAAATGACAAAAAATAATGATAATATCAGTGACAGAAAGAAGAAAGTAATAACAAAATAAAATATCAAAATAAATAATAATATGTGTAAAAATTAAACTACAATATTTAAATATGAAATAAATATATATATATATATATATATATATATATATATATATATATATATATATATATATATATATATATATAAAAGTAGTGTAAGAGTAAGGCAGATAATAAAAGCTAAATGTTTTTAGCTATTTTGTTTAATCAGATGTTTAATAGCTGCAGCCTGTTGAATGTTTATGGGTGATGTGTTCCAGATCTCAGGTGCGTGAAAACAAAAGGCTGCTTCATGTCTTTTTAGGTTTCATATGCGTACTGTGAAGGAAGCTAGCGCAGTAATCTACCAGGTGAGACTGAAATTAGAAACATACACAAGTTCTCTAGTTGTGTGTGTTTGTGATGAGCTTGTAGCTTTGCTCTTTTTTACTGGCCTCCCAGGAGGAGTTGCTCAGCGAAAAAGAGGAGGGGGGGACAGAGAGAGGGAGAGAGAGAGAGAGAGGGAGAGAGAGAGAGAGTCCATCTATTGGCCCCATATGGACTTCCCCCAGGCTTTCTCCAATGGATTTGACATGGATAACACTGTTGTGTTTGTAGTTTAGTAGCACTGGGCCACTCGTACATCCAGCCTTCTGCTTGATGAGCGTGCCGCGAGGCAACACACAGGTCGCTGGAAATATGGAAAAAGCAGCGGGTTGTCCAGGGCAACAGAGTGCTCTCGTCTTGAATTTCCCTCCAGCTCTCTTGGCAGTGGGACTCAAGCTAATTACGAAGCAGGAAACCAAATGAACACTAGTGTCTATGAGTACTCATATTATGTCATGTGGGCTTCTTAAGTGCTCCAGGATTCAGTTAATTAAGGCTCTACTTTGAGTTTAGATTTTCTCATAAATCAGTCCAATTAGCCAAGCTTGTAATCCATGTCAGGCTGCCGGCCATTTGTAGTAATAACACCTTAAATACATAGATGCCCCAGATAATTCATCGCGAGATTGAACAGAACCCATTGATAAAACCGAGGGAGCGGGCGTACAAGGCTTGTTTTACTGATTGCTGATCATTCTTTGTTTTATTTTAAAGCGGATAAACAGTTCAACTTTCTTCAACGTTGAACAGCAGGTCATCGTCATCTATATTCGTTACCATCCGCTCTTCATTCTTCATCCAAAGATCTAATCAGAATACACTGAAATTGATCAGAAGGAATTTCTTTCCTTCACAGAGTGGCAAATGAAATACAATTAAAGAAAAGTTAAAAGGTACGTTAATTAGTTTATAAAAAAATGCACGACTTGGAAATAACTGAAGTATTGAGCCTTGTTCTCTGAGCTGTTTTTTTAAAGCCGTCCTCTGAAGACGGTGGTAATTGCAGACGCTAAACGAGGAGGCAGAGGCTCGTTTCTGCTTTCAGTTAATATGAATGCTAGCATGGTGTGCGGGGAGTCTTTAATAGCCATTTTCAAGTAGAGCTAAAGCAAATTAAACCTGATGGGCCTCCTGTCTCGTACGGCAGGCCTTAATGTGCTAGTGATGGACTGAAGATCTCGGCTTGGAATGCATCGAACGATAAATCCGCCTTTGCTCCCACGGCCCTTTGCGCAGCCGGTAATTGGCCATTAGGCCGGCATGCAAGATGGAGGAGCCAGATGTCTGGGTAGTGGCCGGGACTCCACGGCGGGTTGTTAAGTTGGGGAGGGGGAATGGAGGTTGTAAAAAGAGAGAATATCGGGGGCTGGACAGTGTCCCTCATTAAACGCGATGGTGCTTGGTCTGGTGGGGACCATAAAAAGCAGTGTAATGATCTTAGCAGAGGAGCTGCTCAGTTTGCCCCACACTCTGAGCTGAGCAGTAAAAGGAATGAAGGAGCAGGAGAGGGGGTTGGAAAAAAATTAATTCCCCTAAGATCCCAAACTGTTGCTCACAGCTAGGGCACACCTGTCCTTGAGTATATGAAAGTACCTCAGAGTCCTTACATGTCCCCATTCCCTTTGCCTCTTCTCTCCCTGCTCTGGTGCATGTCCTTAAATTGATAGAACATGAATAGCTCCTTTTGGTCCTATCAAAAGCAGCCTGTCCTTACCTAATGAATATCCGTCCTGATTCCTGATTGAGTGCAGCATATGTGATGACAATTTTCCTGGATTTGGATTGTAATCCCATCCTGACATGCTCTTTGCAATGGGTTTAACATGCCCCTAAGGTTTATCATATTACCCATCAAAGGGGGAAGTATTCATTTGATCACACATGGTCGCGGTATGCTGGGAAACAAAAGAAGGTTGGATCTTCTGTTCGTTTATTTGGTTTAGGCTGGCAAATGGTGAGGGTCTAGTCAGATTAATAACATTCAGCAAGGTGTTAAATATCCAGAAGCTGCTATCTATTCCACTCCTCCATCCTAATTTGTTTACCCAGCTCTCTTTTTCCAAACTCAGGCTAGACGCAGCTGTTAGTTGGAATGGCAACGACTTCTCATCATGAAGGCCGTAGGGTAACACGTGGGCGATCAAAAACACAAATGTTTGTGGTCGAGGGTCCTCCTGATATCCTGGGGTCACCACAGCTGTCGCCCACACTTCTCCCACACGTCCAGCTCACTGCTCAAAGTACCAACTGGTGCTAGAGAAGGAAGCAGTGATACGTGCGAGACACAAGGCCAGGCATTTGCAGCATGGCCAGAAACAAAGATCGGCTTTCAGCGATTAGGCTTGGGGCTTTAGTGCTAGGATAACAATTGCAAATCCTTTTAGTGCCAATATTGTGTTCCCCAGTGTGATTATTATGTCTCATTGGGGCAAATGGGGGAATTATGAACTTTTTTTTGAGAGGGGAAGTAAATTACCAGTTAAGATGTTCAGGTCAGAGAAAGGGAACAGATGTAATATTCACGAATGAGTCCGAGAGGGAACAGGCTGCCCCATTTCCTGGATCAGGAAGCATTTATTCCAATGAGCAACACTTGGAAATGAGCCCCAAACAGGTGCTGTTTCAAACACAGCTGTTTAGAGTCCCGTGACTCCATAGAATTATCAGCTCGTATATTTCTCTAGCTCTTCTTCCGTGATTCTCAGTTTAGATGATATTCAGCGTATTTGTTATTCCATTTTGTCGCCTTGTTCTCACCCTGTCAAACCTGCTCTTGTGTTTTTCTTGCTTTCCCCCTTCTTTAGTTTGCTTTGTTCTTGCTCTGTAACTGATCCCCGCAGCACAGGGACCTCTGGCTCACATTAAAGGGCAGATCATTTTCAAAAGTAGCCGGGATAATAACGATACCAATACATGTTTTGGTGCCGGTGGGTGCATGCCGAAAGACAACGCTAGCTAGAACACTAGCAGAGATACTAAAGACAGCTAGCACCTTCTCATAAAGAGGCCATCTCTGTGGGGTTGTGACTTGCTTCTGCTCTCCTGAACTTCATGCCTTCGTTATGGAAATTGCATGTTTTTGAACATGTGTGTGCTAACCGTTGAATGCTAATGAGCCCGTTTTGATTGCAACAGCTAAAATGGGGCAGATGAGGAAGAAATCTGATTAGAAATTGAAGATATACTTAAGATATGAAAGAAAAAAGCATACTACCTGGACATTTGTATGTATCTTTGACCTGGGAAAGTGGATGTAGTTTACATGTAAAGGTCTTAAGGTACAACCATAGCTCTTATGGCCTAATTATGTACCGTAACTACATAAATACAGGAAATATATTCACATTCCCAGGTAATCCCCCTTGCAGGTATCAACTCCATGCCAGGCAATAGTGTAGTTTAGTATGATTTTTTTCCGCTCAGGATGTAGAGCCTGTATATAATGTGGTGGATATTGCAGACCATTTGCATATGTATGGCATCAAAAGGGTTTTTATTCCCTCTTTAATGCTCGTCAAGTAGAGAAAAAACCAAGCTGGAAAGGGAATTCTAGTAAAATGTGTTTTCTAAACATATGCAAACAATCCTTTCATACTTCTGTATTAACAAGTCTTACAAAGACCACATTAAACCCCCAGCCTGAGTGGCTCCATTAAGTGCTGAACTATTCTACGTACCATTACAACTAAATATTTATTTTATAAGCTTTTATTTGCATTGACTATCATAATTCTGGTGTTATTAGGGAGGATATCATACTTACTGATTTCACAGCAGTCTTTAAACCCTTCCATTATGTTGAGTTAAAAATGCCAGGTACTGTGACTCAGCCCCTTGGTGTATAATTGAATCAGCCAGCGTGTTTGTTGCTGGTCATTGGAGTAACCGGAGAAGCCCTTGTGCCCTCCTGCCGAACACTGTCATTGTGAGGAGCTGAATGATGGATTTGTTCATGTTGACCTAGAGGACAGCATGAGCTTAGCACATAGTGTTAGGAGAATGGTTATTAGTATGACGTCCGTTTCTATGGTTTCTATGGTTTCTATGGTTTCTGTGACCCTAGAGCTGGGGTACTAGGAGCAGGGGTGCTTAGAAAGATCTGGATAAGCAAATAATACAACTGAATGGAGACACCAGTTACCTTTTAATGCTGAACCATTAAGAATTAGTTAATGGTTGTAAATAAGACAATTTGAAGTGGTTCTGTTTTGTAGTTGCGCTTCACAATACTGCTTTTGATTAGTACCACAGACTCTGAAGAGATGAGATATCTGTTTTGAACTAGAAGCCAAGAACAAACCAAGAGCATACTTGTCAGTCCAGTTGTCTTTAAATATTCTCTTGTCATCAACAACAACATGCAATGTCCTCATGTTTAGAAAACTGGAGTCGCCGAGCTGGAACCATTCTCACTTGAGAAATCACACTTGGGTGCGGACCAAAGCAACTGCGAGGTGGTCTCTGTCCGCTTCCAAGAGAACTCTCCTTCATTTCTGAGAAAGTGAGTCGACTCTGAATTGATCCAACTGCAAGACCTGAATCAAAAACATGCTGTGTGTTTTGGGTTGCAGCATTTTTTTTTTATAGATGTGCGCTGATAAACCGAGCCACGGGGTGCCAACTGAGCCAAAGGATGAGCTGTAGTGCTGTTGAAATGCCACATGTTCTGGAGATTTGGACCAATGAACAGAAAGAGAAAATCAAAGCTGGATGTGACACAAAATGTTTTAAATGAGTTAGTTAACTAGCTCTGTGTTGTCCATGCTTGGGTCATTTTTGACTTTTTTGAATTTTTTATGAGCAAAGGTCTGTTTAGTGTTTTCCATCTCTTTATTTCGTACCAGTGAATGAAAGTGGTTTATGAGGACTTTTTCCATCAATTTTGCTCAGATTCAGACTTCATAAACAGACCTATAGGTGTGAAAGCGCTATTAAGATGTCATTCTTTTCACTTCAATTCATATAAGCCAGTTTTAAACCTGGATTTGGAGGGTTATGTCCATTTCTAAGCTGTGCTTTCTTGGAAAAGGAATAGGAGTACCCCAGGGTTCGAATCTAGGAGCCCTTTCATTGATTTTAATGCATGTGCATGATGACTGGATGGATGAATAAAGGGTATATGAGTGGTGCTGGATGATGAGTGACTCTGGTCTTGTTATAAAGGAAACCTGTGGCTACAACACCAGCACAGCTGGACGAAATAACTGTTTCCGCTCCTTTCTTTGTTATACGCTTGCTCTATCTCTCTTTTTTCTTCCCTACTCTCGCTTGCTCTCTTCTCTATATCTCCTTTCTTTTCTCTGTGTTGTGCTTGCTTGCCAAATGTAGGTATTGTTTGTTGGAAAAAACACAAAGAAAGAGATGGATAGGGAAACATTTACATGCAATAGTCGTAAAACGATTCCAGATTCAGGTACAATAGAATGGAGTGTGTGTGTGTGTGTGTGTGTGTGTGTGTTGTGTGTGTGGGCAAGAGATTTTTCTATGTGGGTGTGTCTGGATATACCTTCTCTAAAACAGCAGCAGCGGTAGGATAAAAGGTGTACGTAGGTATACACACATGCTTGGTGGACGTTTTTTTTTTTTTTAAACATACCACAAACTACATTAGTGCCATATGGAGTGAGAGATTACATTTGCACTGACATTAAATGTCACTTCTTACATCTGCCACAAGGCAACTGCTTGGGAAAATGAAATAATAAAATAATAAAATCAAATCAAACAGCTGATGGATGGCTCACTGTGATGCCTTTTCCATTTTCAATTTTTTTTTTTTCTGCAGACCATCTGTTTTGGAATATAGTCACTGCATTAGTCAATAAGCGGGTCAATATTTCAGCATTTTCCCATCTACTGATGTGACTGCTGATTGGGTTAAGGGGATGGGATTCAGTTAGCGGGGTTTTGCACAATTTCAAGTGTGTTTTTTTCCTTTCTCCTTTTTTTTTTGGAAGGATGTCAGTGCGAGTCTCAGAAATAGTATTTCAGCCATCTGGAACGGAGAAAGACAGCAGAGTTGCTTCATTTCACACTCAATAAACATCGACTGCTGTATAAACATTCAGAAAAACCAACTGTAGCCAAATGGGTTAAAAAAACATGATGTGGAAAATGAAATACTTCTGAGTTTTAAGTTATGTATATAGTTATAGTCTGCTGTTCTCTCTCTCTCAGTTATTTACTGATTCAGAGTCAGTTTAATGATCCATAATGTATAATGTATGAATGTATATGTATAAATAATTTTATTCGAGATTTTCTCCAATTCCTGTTTTGTGCAATGTTGTGAAATTTTATAATGGGCTTTACTTATTTACTGATTCAGAGTCAGTCTAAGTATATATAACATTTATCATTTTCTGCAGTAGCAAAACAATTTTTTTTTCCTAGATTCACCCAGAATTTTCATTTTGTGTAACTTTATAAAATATAATTCGTTCCATTCTTTTACTGACTCAACATGCATTTAGTGATTTATTATATTTATCCAGCTTTTTTGGATTAATAAACAAAAATTCTAGACCCTCCTTGAATTCTTAATTTGTGAAGCTCTATAAAACAAACAGGGCTCCAATGATTTAAAGATGTGGCTGAATAACTCTAATAAGGCTAAAGATTTTTTATATTTAGCATTTTTATTGCGTAACTAAAACTTTTATCAAGTTTTTTCCCACAAATTTTTAATTGGCTTCGTTCACGTACTGATTTAGGGTTAATCATTTTAATGATTTGTAATATTTATTTATGATTTTTGCATAAATATACTCTAATTTTATTCTAGACTTTACTCAAATTCTTGTTTTGTGTAACATTTTTGAAATGTAATGAGCTTCGTTCATTCACTAATTCAGAATCAGTCGAATTATTTATATCTATTTATATTTTTTTTCAGAATAAAATTTTATTCTAGACTTTCCTCAAATTCTTGTTTTTTTTTTTGTTATTACATATTAAGATCTTTTTATTTATCTATTCCACTCCAGCAGGATTTATTCTTCCACAATTCTGAAATAAAAGTGTGAGATGATGAGTGTGAGTGCCATGCCTTATCTTTATCACAGAGTGAGAGATTAAAAAGCTAATGCATATCCTAGTGCACATTCAGCCGGCTCTTCAGAATAGACTCAATCTGAAGGCTCCAAATTGCTATTCTTATATCTGGAGGCGTAGCAGGGGACACTGGGAAGAAAATGGGACACCACCTGGCACAGTTTAATCCTCCTGCTACCCCTCCACCCGCCTTTTCCGGAGGTTTCTCCGTAGCCTGGAGCAGGCTGTTACAGTATGATGCCGAACACACGGAGGCAATCGAGGTCCTGGCTAACTGGGTAGACGTGCTTTTAGCTTGGGTTTAAAACGAGCGAATCAAGTGATTGATGTCGAGTTGAGCGCTGCTCTTTAATCAAACGTTCATTTTTTTTTCCCGCTGTATTTGAATCGACTGTCGAGTGGTGGGAGGTTCAGTGGAGCTCTAAGTCATGGCTACAGTTTTAGCAGGCGCATGGGACGCAGTGAAAAATCACTTGCTGTATCAGCCGAGCTCGAGCTCACGAGTACTTCACGGCAGGTGATAAGTCAGATGTTTAAAAATATGAGCATGTTTAAAAAAGATATCCAGGCTTAAAGGAGCAAAGACATTTGACTGCAGTCATCATTTTTTTTAATCAGTAACTGAGTCAAATAGCATCGTCCTAGTATGCTAACACATTGTGTCATTGTGTACAGAAAGGCCAAAATCGTCATGGAGACACAAACACGTGTATGTTTATGGCTTTTAAAGAAAATCAAAACTGAAATCAAAACTATCCTTTTTTTTTTAACCATGCTAATTCACGTCCTTGGACATACTGTGCAGTTATTAGCATTGGTTCAGATTCTGACCATGCTAGCACAGTGCTATTTTGCTCAGTTGCTCATAAATATTGTGACTGCTGCACTCAAGCATCTTTGCTTCTTTATTTCTTTTTTTAAAAACATGTTCATCATGTTTATGAGTAACCGAGCCAGTTCGCATTGTCCTAACGTTGTCCTAGCATTGTCAGTTCAGAATCAAGGCTAAACCGTGCACTGTTTTTGAGAGAAAAGCAAAGCTGGTATTCATGAGTACTTCACGAAAAGTGATAGGTCATACATTTAAAATATGAAAATCTGTTTAAACAAGAAATCCAGCCTTAAAGGAGGAGAGATGTTGGAGTGCAGTCATCATTTTTAGGAGTAAATGAGTCAGATAGCATCGTCCTAGCGTTGTTGATTCAGCTACTAATAAATGTACTTTTTTTTATACAGAAAAGCAGAAATATTCATGGATACATAAATGTATGTATAGATTAATGGCTGTGAATGAACTAAAAACATAACCTGAAATCAAAACTGACTTGATACTGATTCATGTCGATTCAATTCAGAAGATATTTATGTACATTTAGATTCATTTGATTCAATTCAAAACTGAATCAGTGATTCAGTCTTAGTTTGGAAAAGTATTTTTAAAAGACTTCACTATTATTTCTCATTTTCTGACTGAACAGTTTATGAAATGTTTATACTCGTTCCTACAATGTCGAGGTATCATTTAAGGAATTGAATCGATTCGCATTTCAGTAATGTTCAATATGATTCCGAAGCTATTCATTTGATTCAGTTCCAGCTAGCAGTTTGATTCAGTGATTCAGTGTTATATGGAAAAGTATTTCTAAATGACATCCCTTTATACTTCTCAAGAATATTCCTGTATCACTAAGTCGATTTTAGTTTAAACATGTTTATGTTGTTAATAAATTGTGATTCATTCAGCTGGGAGGAACGAATCATTACGCAAATAAGCACAGAAAGAAATATCGAGTTGTATTCAAAAATACATCTCATAATTGGACGAAAAAATGCATTGTGTTGTTTTTAAGGTCAGAGGAAGCAGCAGGAAGCGGCATTAAGTTTGGCAGATGATGAGTGTTAGGGTGCTTAGGGTGCAGGAGGAGGAGATGAAAGAGCTTTGGGGTGGTGGATTTGTCTCCTTCCTCCCTGTCTCATGTTTAATCACTCATCAGATGTGTGTGTGTGTGTGTGTGTGGTGCCATACTGTAACTGCTGCCTTTGTTTGGAAGAAATGAACGGAGTTTGCGAGTGATGCATGAAAGGGATTTTAATCACTTTTAATATTCTTACTTTGCAGAATTGTACGCCATGCAGCAAAACCCCCTGCGTTGATTTAACACCTACAGTATCCATTCTTCCTGCCGGACACAGAGCGAATCCAGCGCACGGGATTTTGCTGTGCGTGCTGCGTTTTGTACGTTTTATTGATGTTAATGCGCATTGCTTTGGCAGCATTTGGCAACGTTACTCTTCTTTGATGCCAGTGGAGCACTACTGAATCGAAGTGCTTCAAATTGGATTGAATTGAATTGAGTGGGAAAAGTGATTTTTGTGGTTTTGTTCTCATTCATTCTTTCAAATTCCTTTTGTCTTGCTTTTTTGGCACTCAGGTGGTCGTTTGTATTTGCTGTTTAGCCGAAAAGATGTACTATCTCTCGAGTATCTCAATCGCACAATGTAGCTTTAATCTCAGCAAAGGAAGAAACGGCAAGCTAATCTGTTTGAAGCTTTCCTGAATACGCTTCCTGGTTGTTCACCTCGCAGCATTGTTTGAAGATTACCAGACGCAGAGTCGGAAGCGCAGCAGACACACTCGTGTTCTCTCTCGCGTCTCTTGAGGTCAGAACGACTCCGTAATGCATTAACGTGACATTTAGAGGCATTAATAAAGCCTCTAAACTATTAACCTGACATTCCTGTGAGTTATCACAGCTTATCCTGCTTAACACAAAGAGCGAAGGCCAGAGGCCGGTGAGCGCTTTTATGTGTCCAGGCACATTTAGGGCTTTGTGGTTTGTACACCCTGCTTGGAGAATGAAACAAGGGACAGATGGGCTTGAGCATCTCACATACACACATACACCTACACACACACATACACACTCATACACATCCTGGTTCCTGGTGGGTTTGGCTTCCATTCGCTGTTATAAATCACAGATGTAGGGATATGGACATGCTCATGACGGCGTGATGGTGCAGTTTACTCTCAGCCGCCCTGGAGTTTGTATAAGTAAAAAAATTTCTGAATTAGCTACACAAGTCTAATCTAACCAATTTGTTTAGTAAATATATTTGAAGAATATATTACAGTCAAAAAGGTTAAAATGCTCAGCTCTGTCCTATTGGATGATTTATTTTGATTATGGTATTCGAATTGATTCTCATTTTTGAGTGTTTTCATTTTCTAGTTAAAACTTGTCTTCCTTAAGATTAAAAAAAGAAGAAAGAAACAAATTCAGGTAGTGTTCAGCGACAACAATAAATTTAAAGAAAGGCTGATTAGAGACTGAATTTTGTAACTGTTTTAATGTACAAGAAAACAAACTAACTTGTTTTGCAGATATTCTACAATATGAAACATAACTATAAACAGGTGATGTTTAGGTGACGTGTTCTTTAAGGAAGAAAAATTGTAATTGTTGGCAAATTGACATGATGCCTTGAAAAGTTTCGAAAAAGAGAAGAGAAGCTAATGAGGAAACAGCTGTTTACAGCTATTGAGATGCAAGTGAAAGCAGGAGCTTGTTTTGCAGATGTTCCACAACATTAAACGTAACTGTAAATGGATAAAAAGTACAAGGGTTAAGTAAAAATGATAGCTGTTGGCAAATTGCTGTGGTTAAACACTTTGTAATAGTCAACTTTGGTGAACTTCAACAACTGTCAGGCCTATTGTTGATTATTTCCCTACAAAATCACAAAAAAAAGTGTATTTTTCCCCTTACTTAGTTCCTCAAAAGTTTCAGTGGAAACTTGACTTTGCATTTAACCCAAGAGTACTGAAATGAATGTCACTGTCCAGTTCCTCATGTGAGCTTTTCGTAGCAGTCGGTATAAAGTCAGTGTGACAAAAGTTTCGGGATCAAAACTCTAAAAGAAGAGGTCGAAAACATTCCTGCAAACATCTGGATGTATACAAACAGCAGCCCTGTTTCTAATATTTATGTGTTTGTTATATTAATGCTTGTCACTAGTGAGATATGAAACTGTATCCATGATGAATACTAGTTGTGTACACGGTTTCTTGGCACCAGGTCACGAACAAGCACATCCCTGATATTATATTTCTATAACAACAGGTGCAACAGGTCCTTCATGTTGTGAAAGCAATGGCACATTTGCTCTGAGAGTAGACAGAGTAGTGCTGCAGCTCTGTAGAAGACGAAATGCTGCTCTCTCCGCACACACTCGCACAGCAGAAACATTTCCCATCTGCTGTTTATAATCCAGAATGGTTAGAACTGGAGGACCAGCAGAGACTCAAATAACAACAGAACAACATGCAGTTTTATTAGTGCTGTGTAATGAATAATCTATCATTTCTTAATCGTTACAATATTGGCCTTTGGAACACAGATATCTCAGACGGCTACATTATGCAAATGAGCTCTCGGACAGCTAAATGTTTTTATTGCGTGCTGTGAGTACCGTGACCAATTTCAGCCGCCGTGGTCGAGTGTTTCTTAATCACAGCATTTACACGATCCAGCACGAAAATAATTTCGGTCAGAATAATGTAGACTAGTCTATAATGGATCACCAGTGGATTTATTAATATTTATACCATGGTTCTGTTGAATTCTCAAATCCGATTGGTCAGAAGATACTGCAAGGTTTCTACTGATGCACTCCTTATAATATGGTATCGTTTCTATAGTAACAACTTACACATGGACTTGTAACCACATCAACCTTTTTTTTTTTAACCTTGTAATTGTTGATATGGTGACATTTTCTTTAAGGCAATGTTTATTTAGCATTTATGGAAGGAGTCTCCAGTGTCAGTGCTTTGTAACAACCAGAGTTAAAGTTCTCACTTTATGTTTTCCGTCACAGGAAAGACCTCCAGATGGAGGAGTTAGAACTTTGTGGTTTGTTTAAATAACTTCAAGAAAGAAGAAAAAGAAAGGCTGGTTCGGAAACAAAAATATGTAAATGTAAGTGATAACAGGAAGTAACTAGAAATCCTACAACATAAAAATGCGACTATAAATGTATAAAAAGTACGACATAAAAATGGAAATATTTGATTTTAACTATATGGTATTTGGACTAAATTTGTTTTAATTTGTTAATACAGTGCAAAATTCACATTTCTATTTGAAAAAAAAATGAATCATGGAGTGTTACATCGCATCTTATCTTTAATGTCTATGATTAAAGGATGGCGTGGTAGCTAGAAAATGAAAAGAGAGAGAGAGAGAGAAAGAGAGAGAGAGAAGAGAGCCTGGTGATTGAACGTCTGTTTAAAGCTGCTATAATGAAGTGAGAACAGAAACTAACTGGTTTCATGGATGTTCCACAACATTAAGCATAATTAATAAACAGATATAAAATATGATGTGTCATGGTTTAATAAAAAAAAAAATTGTTAGCGTTGGCAAATTGCTGTGGTGTAAGAGGAACAAAACACTTCAAGATGTGCTGTTATATGGAAAGTACTCAACTTCAGGGTTGTAAAAGTGAATGGGTTTCATATTAGGCCACATCACACTACTGAAATAATCCATCACGGATTGTTTTCCTATAACAGCACACCTACAAGTATTTTTATTCTTTACTTATTTTAAAGTAGGAGTTACTGGAAGTAAGGTCTGTGACTGTGCACTTCCTCATCTGGGCTTTAATTAGCAGTCTGTATGTAGTCCGCGTTTCAGCTTCAGTATCAAAACTCTACAAGATGTGGAGAGTGAACGCGTCTATGCAAACACCTGGACATGTATTAAGTTTTAGTTGGAACATAAAATGAGTACTTCTGTGCAAATTGTTCAGGTGCCACTCTGATGCAGGAGAAAAGGGAAGTGTTTAAAAAAAGAGGAAAGATTGAATCACACTGAGTCACCAACATTTGCAGTTATTTTTAGTAGAAAGAAAAAAATCGCATCACTAATTGTCGAGTTCACAAAATTCATCAGAGCAGATTGTGAGATTTTACCAGAACGAAGGCTGTAGATTATAAAACATCTCTTCACGTCTACTGGAAAAAGCCTCTTGGTAAGTATCAGCTCGCCTCCTGCCTGAGCAATCAGTCATGCATAAGAAAGCAAGCTGCTTTCTGGAATGAGTGAACTCTGTGTCTTACCACACCGAGTGTGTCATTGTGAAGTGATGGCGATGATGACAGTTCCTCTTGTTAGAAATGACCGAAATGTTCCTTCGTGTTCTTGCACACACAGTTTCTGGCTAGACACACGGTAGTTAAGACAACCACAAGTTCCCACCATTCACACCCCATTCGCTCTCTATCTCTCTCTTTCCATATTTTATATACATATATATAAATATATACACACACACACACACACACACACACACACATATATATATATATATATATATATATATATATATATATATATATATATATATATATACATACATACATACATATGCATTTCTTTGATATTTGGTGTTATGGTTATTAGCACAATTTACCACCAAGTTCACCATCAATGGCCCTCCAGTCTTGATTCAGCCTGCCCGCAGATATACACACACACACACACACACACACACACACATAATTGCGGGTACACACTGAATGATCTCCCCCTCCCCCCTATTCATCCTGTCCTTCCTCCGTCCTCTCTCTCTCTCTCCCCCTCTCTCTCTCTATCTCTCTCCTCATCCCCCTCTCTTGCTCTTGCTCTTGTTCTTTTTCACTGCAGCCGCTTTGCAAGAGGCAGAAGGAGAGAAATAAAAAAAAAAAAAAAAAGCTGATGATAATGCAGTAGCCTAGGCTGCGAATGCTGAGGGAAATCAAAGCAGGCGTGTATTAAACAGTACGTTTCTTTAATTTCCTTTTCGCAGAGATGAGACTCAAGAACTCGGGACGGTCTAATATATCACCGTGATGATGAAAAATGGTAATTTTTTCTGAGATGTTCCAAAGAAATCTTCTGTTATTCATTTGTGCTGTGTTTGTTCAAAGTAGTCAAAGGCAGATAGTGACATCACAGTAGATAAAGCCCTGCTGTACCACAGTGCTGCGGAATTCTTGATTCTGATTGGTCAGAAGGTGGTGATTAATTTTCAGTAGGTCCAGCTATTAGTAACAGCTTAAACAGGGAGCTATATAGTGGATGCACCAGATAAACACCAGGTTTAACACCACCTAATATGGTGGTGTTTTTTTGTAAGGACAAGTACGTTTCTAATTTATGGAAGGAGTCTCCAGTGTGAGCACTATGTAACAGTCAGAAGTAACACTGTAACTTTAAGTTTTCCGAGACGGAAAAGACATCAAGACAGAGTTACCACTTTGCGAGTTTTCAGTAACGTGACAAACTTTCAACAGAGAAAAAAAAAGCTGCTATAACATAAGTGATTACAGGAACTGTCTGTAAATGACATGAAATATAACTATAAATGGATAAAAAGTATGACATGCCATTCATAAATGTACATATAAATGGATATAAAGTATTACATGCTGTTCTTTAATGAATAAAATTGTATTTATGGGCAAATGAGTGTAGTATAAGAGGAATAAAACACTTGGGTGTGGGCTGTTACTGGAAAATAATCAACTTTTGGCCAGTAATAGTAACTTTGCTTCATATTGGGCCACATCACACCACACTGTTGTTGATCATTTTCCAAAATCAGCATGTCCTCAAGTGTTCTATTTTACTTAGCTTACATTTTGAAAAAAAACCAAAAAATTATGGAAACACTCCTACAATTAAAAATCCTTCAGCAGTGTCGTAAAAACGTTTTTCAAAGCAACCTTCTGTGAAAAATCAGGAAACTTCTTGGAGCCAAATTCAAGTTCCTAGAACCGGAATATTCAGAAAATGTTACGCTGGGATTGCAGGCCCTCGTTATCATGGCCTTGTCTTGAGTTTATAAAGAAGAAGAAGAAGAACGCTGCTTGTTTTCAGTCTCTCCCCATCTCCTTTGTGCTCTTTCTCTGTTGTTCTTTGTGTTTCCGAGCTGAATTCGAGCGGAGATGATTAGGAGAGGAGTTGGCCTGCGCGTGCTGTATGCATTGGCATCTGTTCTAATCCTCCCTCCTCCCCCTAAAACCCTCCAAATACCCTCACACCACCCTCCTCTGTCCCAGTCCTCCCCTATCCTCATTCTCCCTCTTTTCTCTTCCTTCAGATAGGATTTGTCAGTTCCTCACAAAATCTGGAAACATTGTTTTTTTTCTCGTTTGTCCTCTTTTCCCCTCTCACTGCATTAAGAGGTTTGTTAAAACCTGTCATGTGTTGTAAGTGGGATGGCTCGGAAAGAAAAAAAATCATTACTGAGGTGAAGTGTAGAAAAACAGGGAATATGAGAGACAGTGAGGTCGTGACTAAAAGTTTTTGTTCTGTCTGAGCTTTACATAACATTTGTCCTGAAACAAGTATATGCTTTTGATCACGTTCCAAGTTACATAGATAGATAATGTTTCCCCGAGGCTCTAAGAAAAACTGTGTCCTGATGTGATATTATAGCTGTAATTCCTCAAGGACTTGTCTGTCTCTGGAACAAGCAGACGCCTCTGTACTGCAAGCCCACTTTAATAAGTTGATCAAATCTGACAACTTGACAAGAATCAAGGTCGATTTTTCCATTTGCATCACATTTACAAAATTAAAATACTTTCCAGACATTTTAGAGCTTTAGTGAACACTGTACACTTTGTTGATAATTAAGATGAACTCAAAAATTACTTTTTTCCCCTCTTTCTTACAAGTAAATCAAAAGTAAATGATCAGAAATGTATTTAAATATAATATACAAACTTGTTACAGTGTACCAAAACAATCATATGTTTGTTCGCCAGTAACATTAGCTAAGTTAGTTAGTAAGCTAGCTGAGCACCTAGAGGTTGAAGGTTCTATATGTACATATAATCCTACGAAAACTTTCAGTGTTTCCACGTCTGAGAAGATTCCATCAGGTAGAACCCTTTTTTACAACCTGAGAACCCTCTGATTAATCAATGAACCTATAAAGAACCTTTAAAGAACGTTTGAAGAACCTTTTGCAGTTCTCTTTTGGTAAAATTTCAGAATCAGCCTTCCAAATGGCGAAGAATGCATAGTTTAGTGTTAATAAATTTGAGAGTCAGCAATTCAAGAGGAGTTAACTCCTAATCATATTCATACATACACATACATACATATACATATATATAGTTACTTTAATTAAATAATAAATGAATAGAAGAACGTTCTGTGATGACCCGCTCCCTCATCTTCATGGGCTTTTCTTGAGTTTCTGTTTTGGACATTTCTCACTTTTTCTCTTCTAAGAGCATACTCTTGACCACTTATGCATGTGTGTTATTGAATTTTGTGAGTCATCACCCTACTCCATGAAGGGACAGAGCTATACTTCCATTAAACTTGCTTCCTGAGCCCTCGTGCTGCACTGTCTGTTTGTCCAGCACTTTATTTCCTCACTGAAGGCCTCTCAGTGCTGTCTCACCTCTCCTGGCCTCGTCTAACAGCTCCACATGGCTCCATAAAGAGCTGTAGAAAGTGAAGCTGTGGTTCTGCTGTGTGGGTCGGGGCGAATATCTGCAGACGCTGCTGATCATTTGTCCTGAATAAAGAGGGCACTGGGGACGCCGGTACTGCTCTGAGCGTACACATACGCCGAACAGAGCATGAACACTCAGTTTACTCAATGCTTATTATTCAAGAATGCATTATTTAAAGCACCATTGGATGTGTAATTAATCTATGTAAAATATTACATTGTCTAATATTTTTAAACGACCACCAAATTGCTAAAACTTGCTTAGGAACATCTCCTTTACCTAAGAATATGCTGTTAGGTTTGCTAACTGCTACTAAACTAGCATTTGTCACAGCTAGACCTTAAAGAGATTTTAATATTTAAGTCTTGATTTACATTGCTAGTCAAACGTAAAATATATAACTTAAAATAATTAAAAATATACAATAAAACCCAACATTTTGTTCACCAACATTAGCTTAAGTTAACTAGCCAGCTAGCTAACTGCTCTTAAGCTAGCATGTTTGCCACAGGTCAACATGAGTGCGATTTTGTTGTGGTTATATTCTCCGCTATATATTAAGAGTACAAAAATACCATAAAACTCTGATTTTGTTTATCATTAACGTTACCTAAGTTAGCTAACCACCCAGCTATCGAGCTAGCAAACACACTCCCCTTTGTCATAGTCTCGATTTGTACTGCCATATGCTTCATGATTTAACATTAGCCATACTTACACAACTAAAATACACAACACCCAAGATTTTGTTCATGACTAAGATTAGCTTAGTTAACTAACTGGCAAGTTAACTGAAGTTTGTTTTTTTGTTGTTATATTCCCAGCTATGCATTACAAAAATACCATGCAAATGCTAATTATAAGTTTATCATTAACATTAGTTAGCAGTTAGCAGGTTACTTTAACAAACATAATTTTTTGTCATCACTGTCATTAGTGCAATTAGCTAGCTGGCTTAGCATGCAGGCTTCCATAAAACCATAATTTTTTTCCATTGCTAGCATTAACTAGGTTAGCTAGCTGGCCAATGATAACTGAGTTTGATGCTAATTTTATTTAGCTTCTATGAAAATGACATAACTTAAAACTCAACAGTGAACTGAAAAAGTAGAATATATAATTTAAATTTTACAGATGCAGTACGAAATTTGCTCAAATTAGCTGTTCAGAGATTGTAATCTCAGAAAAAGCGTGTTGTGCTGGAATTTATACCAATATTTTCATATTGTCCAGCCCTAGTTAGTATAATATCAGAGTGTATATAATGATAAACTGTAGTTTAATGATTTAAATAATGGCGATGATGATGATGATGTGCTTGTATTGGGAAATATCTCAGGCTTTTCTCCTCTCTAACCCAGCTCTTTACAGAATGCCCACTTGGCCTGTTATTCATAAGAATATTGGTTGTACAGATAGAGAGGAAGTAGTGCGTGTAATTGGAAATATTCGGTATATCCAGCCACTAGGGCCTGAACTCTGGATGATGAACAGGCTTCTCGGGTTCCCTGGGTTGCCACGAACAGGAGGCCAGTTCCTGTAAACAAGTCCCACGCTGCATGAAAATCTCTCCTGGAGTATCAGAGTATCTTCATTATGAGGGTGGAGGACGACACCATGCATAATTCAGTGTTTTTCCAGCTACTGCAGGTCATAGCAGCGGGTCAGAGAGAAAGGATTTGGGTGCGCATGTCCCTCAAGCGTAAACATGCTTAGCACATGTCGAGTGTGTGTGTGTGTGTGTGTGTGGATCCTTACAGGTCAGCAGGTGCTATTGTTGTTGCTGGATGCAGACTGAACGAGGGACAGAAGAGCGCTGGCTAATGAAGCGAATGGGCCCGGGGATCGAGCAATTTGTCAGCAATTTAATCACGTCCCAATCTACAAGCATGTTCATTCAATCAGAGATCAAATTATCTGAATTATAGAGGAGGACTCGGGGGAGGGGAAATGGCTTTTGTCTTCCTGTAAAGCTTCTTTGTCCTCCGCTGACTTCTCCCACTTCGTTTCCCATGCGTTTTGGATGTTGGGATGTCCAGAAAAATCGCCTTTGGAATGGATTTTAATGACAGATAAGACAGAATAGATTAAATATTTATAGTAAATGATGACAGACTCACAGTTGCACTTCCTGTCCCGACTTCAAATGCTAGTCTTACTTCAAGAACTCATTAAAATGGATTTAACCAATATGGAAATTCCTTTCTCTAACCGCCTGGTCCTTTTCCCATCATGTGACTCAGACTGTGGGTGGTGGTGTTTTCTTACTTTCTTTCTGTCTTTTCTTCCCCTAGAGAGGTTGCTTGCTGGGTGTTAGGTGTTAGCATCCTCCCAAATATTTAGCGTGAACCATCTCTCTCTCTCTTACTTTCCCTCTCATGCGCTCTGCAGGAAATGTCGGGGAGGACCGGGGTGATGCATTCAAATGGAAATGAATTGGAAGGGGGGGTGGGGTGAATTGGTGTGTGTGTGTGGATGGGGGGAACTCTTTGCTGGAATCCCCACAGATCAGCCTGTCAAGTGCTGAGCTTCGATGAAAAGCCGTTTGAGAAAAAGACAGAGAGAGAAAGAGAGAGAGAGAGGCTCTAGCTCTAAACTCGGCCTCTTTTTGAACCTTTTGTCTAGAAAGTGTGCAGCGGGCACATCGCTGTTTCAAAACTGTATGTGTTCCTGTCAAATCAGCAATGTCAGAACGTACATAAACACACACATGCACACACACAGGCATAGAGGGATGAGATGCACCAGCACCAGCTCCAGCTCCTTGTGCCTTATTTGAATAGCTACGAATGCAAATGGAGGTGAGCCCAGCCCAGAGCCAACCCCAGATGTTCCCATCTCCCTCTCTCTCGCCCTCTTGAGGCTGTGATGTTGTCATCGCCTCACGAGAGGAGGCGTTATTGGCTTTTCATTTGTGGCCTGGCTCCTAATTTATGATAATGCAAGTGCTCAGATCGAGCTCTCAGGGCTCGGGACCTGCGCATTTATTGATCTGCAGCCACACGAGCTACACGCTGTCAATAGTTAATCTAAACTTATTTAATTGGACATTTATTTGAATTTACTGCTGTCTGATTAGATTGCATAAGACACCGGGCCTTGACGGTGATTTGCTGTTTATCGGAGTCATTAATTTCTAATGAAGGTTGCAATGTTCACATGACGTGTCACATAACAGATAGTGTAAATGTATAATCTACAAGACAATATGGATTTCTCGGCATACATCCTCAATGGCATCGTTTTTGTGTATATTTCTTTCTGTAAGGGCATTACCTATATATATACCTCAGCATTTCTGAGCCTGAGGACATCCAGCAGGAAACTGCAGTGCACCAATGCATGTATTTCATTTGCAGAGTCACGTTCAGTCTTCTGCTCGGTGTAAGTTATGACCTGGTTCATACCTACATTACTGTGATGGATCTTCTGTCATGGAAGGCTACTTTTGGTTCTCTGGGCAGGCTGCATGGAGAGAACTGAGGAAAGGATGAGGTCAGTTTGTGCCATGAAATGGAGATCAGCAGCACTGTTAACACTTATTGATAGCATAAAAATAAGAATTACATAAACAGCTACTATCCAGCCTTGGATTCATGTCAGTTTTTGTGACTATTGATCATGAGAATCATTTTTTTAAAGCAAGGAATGTGAAATGTTGGAAAGTCTAGCCATAAGAACTTAAGCTCTATGTATGTTTCCATGTGCTGGTTTCCATGTGCTGGCCTGTAGCATATTGGTTTGGGTTCAATCTCTAGAATGAAACTAACTTGCAACTAATAGATACTGTACAGTATACAGCAAGGGTCATCAACTGGCAGACCTAGCAAAGTATTTCAGTGGATAGAACTGAGCACTTGCAAAATACTAATCAGCTGATCAACATATGAAAAAACTGGCCGTAGTTCACTGACTTCAAGTTTTGTAAACATGAATCATTGCGGCTTATGTAGCAGATCCTCTCTCTGGGCAATCTCACACATTTATGTAAATTATTTAGCTGAGGGCAGCTCTGCATTTTGTGTGTTTATTCTTGTTTTCAACTTCAAACCAGATACCTCATCTGTCCAGAGTCAAACTATGAAACAACGTAGCAAAGTCAAACTACGAAACAAACAAACAAAACCCTTCAGATTGTTAGCCATAAACTAATCTCTAATGGTCATTCTGTCATGTTAGTTGCTTATCCTGACCTTTATAAGTAAGGAATTTTATGTAACTGGACTTTCATGATGTTAGCTACCACTTTTTAGCCTAGGCAACCAAAATATAGGACTGGGCAAAACACTGGCGCTTTTACTATGTAATTTGTCAGCCCCTGCATTTTACTTTCATGGGTGTCTTGTGCTGCTTCTGATATAAAATATGTTTTAGTAATTGTTAGTTTTTAAAAATGACAGGAAAGCGGATTGGGCTTTCTTCATTGGACCAGTCAGTGATTTTAGATATGGCAAGCGCTGCCCCAATAGTTTCTCCTCTGCAGAAAAATCAGACTCTGGAACAAGGTTCTGGTTTAGGTTCCTAATGAAAATTGACTTCTAGTGGAAATGTAGCTATAGTTCCTCAATTCCAGAAGCTTCGTGTGCTGGAGACATGCCAGTATACTCTCCTAAATGGTATAGTGATATACTTAAGATATTGATTGTTATAAGCCTAATAACAGCTCGGCATTAAGTGGAGTACTGCTGCATCAAACCCTCTGCACTGGTACGTTGAGCAAATGAGCAATGAAATGTCATTCTTTGGCTCTTTGGATTCTCTGCTGACAATCAGAATAGCAACTGTTTCTTGTCTTGCTAATTATGCTGCACAGCAACACATCCCTTCAATAAATGCTAGTCCGTGCCCTTTCTTTGTTCATTCCCCTTTTGCCGTTGAGTGGAATGAACCGTGTGCTCCTTTCAAATGCCGTACACCGGAAAGTACAATTAAAATCATGACCTTTACTTAAGTGCGTAGTTTGGGACTTGCATTTCCCAGCATTGTTATATTTTTTTTTCTTTATCAGATTGCTCAGGGATGATAGAGCAGACCGACAGTTTGGTCTTTTTCTTACCGCAGTAGTCCTGTTTTGGCCTCTGTCTAAAGAGCTACTCACAGGAGAACATATAGATTATTCATTTGGCAAGAACCTTAAGAGGCAAATAGTGTGAAATGGATCCTATTGTTGGCTTTGATTTCTGGTGTAATGCTGCATTTTATTGTACACAGAATGATGGGATAAAGAGTTGAGAATGTGGGTAAGAACCACCTTGTTTGAGTTTGCATGGAGTGTCAGAATGGCTGCATACATGGAAAACAGCATAGCATGGTTCCTAGCATGGTGAGCACTTCTTGCACTTAGTTTTTGTCCATGTGTTGTTTTATGTCTTGCTATGTGCCTTTGTTTTGGTTCTAGTCCTGTCTCTGCCCCTGTTCTGTCACTGGTTCTCCTAAGGTGTGCACCTGTTCTGTGTTTCGCTCTTAATTAGCTTGTCTATTTATACCCTGATATTTTCGTTTTGTTGCAAATTCTTATCATGCATTTTTGTATTGTTAAGTAGATACTATTTTCTTAATTTTAGCTGGCGAGAATTGTAAGATGGGAAAAGATGCTGCGTTTTTTCCATAGTATGAACCATCAGTTTGACTCAGGCATCCACACATTACTGAGTAGAAATACCAGAATGCATTTAGATGCAGAAGTCTTCCGAGTGAAATATAAAGGAGCCTAACTTCTGGCTCTTGTGGTGGGATTGAATGCTATTAAACCCACAATATTTAACAAAAGGACAATTCACTGATCCACGTATGTTCCACACTCCTTCTTATACCCAGAGGCAGCAGGTCCAGATGATACTATCACTTGTAAATTGAGGCTAACGATAATCTGACTCGCTAGCTTAGCACTCAGCCCTTCAGAGTGAGTTTAGATGTAGTGTTACCAGAGTGTAGGCAGGTGTTAATACTTCTGTCACCACTGACCTACAGACTGGCACATGAGCCGACCTAGAAGTCAATGAGCTGTTCATGTCTTGTCCAGAAAAGCCAAACCAATGGCCGGATTGTGAGGAAAGCAGCCTTTGACGTCTTGCGATTCCAACCCTTTTTTAATCTCTCTGTAAAGCCTCTCTATCGAGCAGCCTTCATCAGTGTGGCGAGAAGCAAATCCCGGCAGCTCCCAGCTGATAAGCACGCGAGGATGTAGCTTACGTTTGTCAGGTCTCGAAAGCTGCAGTCTGTGATTCAGCCACTGGCTAATCCAGACAACTCAACTGCAAGCTGTCTGGGGGCTGAGAATTTATCCAGGACAAAGAACTGTTGCACACTTTACTTTAATAGCAGAGGTTTTATTTATTTCTTTGCCAGGGTGCAGAAAGAGGTCAATATTGTTTAGCCTGAAATGTTTTCCTGTGCAATTACTGTTCATATGTTGTGTCAGCAGTAATTACAGGGATGGTTAGTTGTTATTCTGTAAGCCTACAGCTAGTGTGAACACAAAAAAATTCAATATTTACTTTAGTATTAATTTGCTAAGTCATGCACAGCCCTGAAAAGGTTCCTTTACTGCTTAATAATGAAATGTGTATGATTTAAACTTAATTAACTAACATGCTACATGCTAAGCTATCTATCACTATCATGGCCCACTTAGAAAAAAGAATCCTTTAAGGGGAGTTCTTTGGACAGTTACAGTGCCTTTGCTTTCCAAGGACATATTTGCTAATTGCTAACTCGGTAGTTACTCCAGGTCTGAGACTAATCACAACCTTCAAAGTTTCATCAAGGGTTCTTTGTGCAGTTAAGGTTTGTTAGTTTTGTAACATTCTAAAAAAGGATCTATTTGGGCCCTTTTTGATAGGGAAACACTACATAGAACCAGGACAGTTTCCCCAAGTAGGACAACAAAAGAACCCATGCTGAACACATTTGCGAAAATGAGAATTGTCATTTTGGCTATTGTTTTTCTCCACTGTAGTTATTCCATGTCTGAGACTAAACATGAGAACCTTTAAAAGTTCTTTAAAGCTTCAATGGATAGTTAAGTATTCTTAGTTTCCTAAAAAGGATATACTTGGAACCCTTTCTGACAGGAAAATACTACATAGAACCTGGAAATTTTCCCAAGTGGGAAAACAAAATAACCCCTGTGGAACATATTTGCACAAATGCTGATTGCTAACTCAGCTATTGTTTTTCTTTGCTGCAGTTCCTCAGGTCATTAAGGTTTCTTTGGATAGTTATGGTTCCTTAGCTTCCTAAAAGGGAACTACTTGGGTCTCTTTAAAGTGGGACATCTTAAGTACCCTTAATGGCTCTAGATTTAATCTTTAAGTGTAAAACTAATTGTACATCCTTTAAATTTGTACATATGTAAACAATGTAAAGTAAAATACATGTAATTATTTTCCAGGTAAAAATTCCAGGTCATTTCAGCCATACAGTCAGATAGCGTGGTACTGGTACTCGAGATCCATCCTTATCCAGAGAACAGGCAGTTAATACTCAGCATTATCTGACTCTTGAAGCTCTGTGGTGCAGAATCTGATATTACATGTCTGCTTTAATGCAGTGAGGAGATCTCTCAAACGGGAACAAGGGTGATTGTAGTTCTAGCAGACACTCGATCTATCTGTCTGCTTGCCATGTTATTGTCGTCACAATGGGATTCAGGTTTTGAGAGAAGGAACCCTTTTGGGGAAAGCAAACGGGGGCACGGGCAGAGGGCGAATGTACCGAGTGCCAGAGTCAATTTCACATTTTCAGTGTTGTCGAATCTAAGGGCCTGCGGGTCACTGTGGCCACACAGAGGCAGGGTTTTGATTGCAGAAACAGATCTGTAACTGTTCTGTTGGTTTTTGGACTGGAACCTGCAGTGCGGCACAGGAGGCTGTGAATCAAACTGTCTGAAGACAAATCAGAAACTGCTGGTAACAGGGAGTTGTTTAAATTTCAGAGGCTGTCGGCGATTGATGGACAGACCTGCCAGCATGGCTATGCATTTTGATGGGATTTATGGATATCAGAGACTGGCACATAAACAAACCTGTGTAAAATGTGCAGTTGGGAAGAAATAGAAAGTTTCAGTAATGGTGTGTCCAAGAGATGATGCGATTGTGTCAGGAAGAAAGGAGACTCTGGTTTTAATGAAAGCTTTTCCTATCATGATCAAATGGTTTTAATGGTTTCCAAAGGGGCCACAATTTTTGATTGAGTTACTGATCCAGGATATAGTCATTTTGGAATTAAATGCATATTTAAATTTTGGGTAAATATTTGCTAGTTCTATAGATGAAAGCAAAATGTTTAGGATTGTATATATTAGAATCACAGGTGGTGTGGTGGGGCAGTGGGTATTGGGTGGTGGATACGCGTTACTGCCTTCAGGGTCCTCGTTTCAATCCTGATTTTGGGATACTATCTTTTCAGACAGTTTTCTGTGTTCTCCCTGTACCATATGGGTTTCATCCAGGTTTCCAAAAATATGCCACTGGGTGAACTGGAGATGCTAAAGCTTAAATAGAAATTCAAATGTTAAAATGAAAGAGACATAGTACAGTAGATGTTGTTGGCAAGCATATTAAGAGTTCATGAAACCTCTAACCTTTAGCACAAGGGCACTATCATAGAAGACCATATTCCTGTTGGAAATGTTTGAATCCCATTAGTCAGTCATCTACAACCAGTTACAGTTCAGTTGTGAAACCGTTTGGAACCCAAATGGAAAGGGCTAAATACCTTTACAAACCATTACGAAACACCAAGTAGAAGCCTGTAATGTTTTTAGCAGGAGAGAGTGTGTGAGAGCAGATGACTGAACAAATTTGGGTGTTAAAAGAGGTAGGAAACATGAGATCAGAATGAAATCACTTGGTGTTAGTGCTGCAATATTTCTAGGCACCACTCCTTTTATAGCTATAAGCACATTACTGTAGCTATGGTGGCCTCCATTCATTTATTTCTCTCACGACCAATGTAAATGTCCTCAAAATCGAAAAGGATTAGATGGTGAATATCCATCTTATCAGCTTTTTTTCTGAATCCTGAAGCTCAGCAGTGTATGTGGCCCAATCAGAGGCGTCTCTCGACACTGTAGCATGTGTTCTGAGACACCCACCAGCTCCTCTCTAGGGCAGAAAGGGCGACTTCCCCGCCAAATCGCTGCACAAGCTGGATTTGGTTATCTGTGCTGTTGAATAATGCATCACACAGGCAGCAGTGCATCCTGGGCATGTCCTCTTTATCCCTGCCCCCTCCTCCGGTCGGCCTCCTGATGAGCCTCCTATCCGGGGCGTTACACGCCTGTCGCTTTGCTTTTCCTCTGCTGGATTACTGGCGTTTGTGTATAACAGCATGTGGAGTGGGTATAATGGTGATGATTTAAACCCCGGCCGTTATAACATGCCAATCAGAGCAGATTTCTGTTCATCAGGTGTTCAGTGCTGTTTTCCTCAGAGAAGGAGAACGGCTTAATTCACTTTTTAATTCATTTTATACCACACCGCTGTTGAATTCTCAATTCTGATTGGTCAGAAGGTGTTCATTAATTTCTTGACAGTAGTTCAAATCACAGGTTTGCATTTGCTAATGCATTTGCTCTGAAACATTGTCATTTTTGTAATATCAGCTAAGTCGTAGGAACTCCACATAATCTCACATAAACTCTTTATGAAGATTTTTATTTAGCATATATGGATTTTTTGTCTTTTTAAGCTGCAGAAAGAGAAGAATACAGAGGCTGGTGAGGGACGAAATGTTTATAGCTGCTATAATGTAAGAGATAACAGGAACTAACTTCCACAACATTAAATGTAACCATAAATGGATAAAAAGCATGATATGTCATTTATTAATTCCTCTGGTTTAAAAGAAATAAAACACTTCAAGACATGCTTTTATCAGCTTTGGGGTGGTCGCTGATTATTTTCCTATAATAACACACCCCCAAGTGATTTATTCCTCACTTATTGGTGCTTGGACATATTTATCACTCTTCATTTCTTTCTCTTTCTCTCTCTTTGTGCATCTTTCCTGTCAGAGGTTTATCCGGTATGTCACGTGACGTGAAACAGACAATGCGAGGGCCCAGGCCATTGTATAGGAGCTGTTGTTTGTTCGTGGAGGCACTGTGTGTGTGTTCATGCATGTGTGTGTGTTCTGAAAAGAGCCTTTCAGCTAAAGCTAATGTGGGCCAGGGTGCAGGGTATTAGGCTGGCCCATGCCTCTGCTGATGTGGCCCTTTTCTGCCTGCATTGGCGCTTCAGTCCAAAACTCTATAGAGAACTTTATCTCCAATGGCCATGACGACGTATCTGTTGTGTGTGCGCGTGTGTGTGCTTTGGAGCGGAGAGTGTAGTCAGTGTTTGTGGAATGGGAGGAGATGCCATTTATTTTCGAACTCTTGTCAAACCAGGATTAAACCTAAATCAGCACTGCTATCGTTGCACGATATGGACAGAAATAACATTATACTGCTATACCATGCGACGTTCCTGGAATTATAAACACATAGTGGTGTGCTGTTATAGGAAAAACGAGACAGTTTCTCTGTCTGCGCTCGTATTACGACATAACGTTATACGAGCATTACGAGCAGAATTGCATTAGCCAACAGGTTAAGGTGTGTGTGTAAAGGAGGAGCCGCATGCTACGACCACACACACACACATCATTTCATTACTGTTGGAATTTGCTCCGTCGGTGGGGGATTTCTGCTGTGGCGCCTTAAAGCTGAAGAGGCCTCCCAGAGGAGGAGAGATGCAGTGTGTGCCAAAGCTCAGCCAGGCCAAGAGTCTGAGCGCGCACACACACACACACACACACACACTGTACTGTACAGGCAAGAATCTGCCAGATTGTCTTACAGGACTATTCTGTTTTCATAACACACATAGACCCACGCAACATGTAAGATTCACACACACACACACACACACACACACAAGATAAACACATAAAAATGTTTGCCTGTGTTAATCCATATCACATGTAAGTGCCATAGACACCTTAAGCTCAGAAAAATGTCTGAAATAAAGCACTCCATCACCAACTCTGCTCCAAAACTTAGGGCTTTGGCTAACTTCTCAAACACGCAGACGGACAAATTCCCTTCAGCTGGCAATTACCTTGCTGGTGAATCTGTAGCGTCTGTGCATGTCTGCTGTCAAGGCAACCGAACACGGAGGAGTTACTGCGAGCTCACTGGATGTGAGGAGAATCAGACAGTGCTGGTGATAAAATTAATTAGTGCACTCGGCATATTGTTTTTTTATGTTCAGCTCTTGGTGCTGCCCTGAAACCTTTCTCTGGATCTCAACGTGCCATACAAGTCACTGTTTCTTTTTTCTGGACTTCTTTTTATTTATCACTCCCTGATTTTGGGTTGTAACGTTTCTTTTTTGTGCAGACATTCAACATGTCTTGCTTGCACACATGTACAAATGTAAAAGTTTTATGGCCAGTATAAGGACCCGAAACCTCGGGTTGTAATTGCGTGGCACCACAAGCGATGTTCGGATCTACGCAGAACCTAATAAACATTAAATTAAATGAGGGCATTAAAAAAAAGAGGCGAGATTTTGTAGCAATTACAGGCAGGATGTGTGGAATAATAAACAGCTCTCCTAAAGCCAGTCAGCCGTCCGAGAACAGAAGTCCGACCTAAACGGAGGACGTGTCCTGTTCTGATAAACTGCTATGGCACTACCAAGCTTTCAAGTGTCATTAAACTCTCGATTAAATGGCGTTCGATTAACCAGCTGTTCATTTTCTTCATTGAATGAAGCTGTGGATAATCGAGTCAAGGGTTTTTTTTTCGAAATGACAGCGAAACATGCCTCCTGAATGCACTTAGACACCAAAGAGCTTACTCTATATAACATTTATATTGACATCACATGACACTTTAAGTGCACAAACATCAACTCCATTCAACTAATTATAGTTCTTCTGATGACAAAGTGATTTACAGTTTTCACACCAACTTCTGAAATTACTTTTACAATTAACTTTTACGATTTTTATATGAAAATTATTTTTCCAAACTCTATTGATTTCTCCTCACGTCAATATTATGGGCTATTTTGTGTACATTCATGACATAATCCCAGTTATGGGAGAGGGGGTGAATACTTATGCAAGCCACTGTACAGTCACAATTAGACAGTGTGTCTGGATTTATTGCGCTACTTTATAACAAGAATTTACATATTTCAGATAATGGGTATGTCTGACCTCTTCACTGGATTGTTGTTCCTACAGTTTTTGAGAAAACGTTGCCACTTTGAGAGTCACTATCTGATTACAAACCGTGGTTAGGCTCACGTACGTTTCACTACGACACGTAGCTATCCAACAACTTGATCAAAGCGTGACATTGACTGTGTGAGGAAATCACACTTAGCTAGCAAGGCTTTACGTCTTTTCGCAGATGACCATTTGTTAAATCCTTACACAACATTATTTTCCCAATAAACCTCAACAAATCTCAACATTTCCATGTTGTTTTGGTGAAATGTGTTGATGGTTTCGTAAGCCTGAGGTGTCCAAGTGACTTAAAGACAGAAAAACCCATTTTTGGCTCAAAAACCAATAAAAAATGATTTATCTTTTTTTTTTTGTTTTGTTTTTTTTTAGCCACAGCTATACCAGATGGTTTCCCAAGACCACCACATATATAGATCAGTTTTTGTTAGCCATCTTTGTTAGTAATGTACAAAATATACATTATGATTCTGAGCATTTTGGTTTTGGTCAATCTACAGCCAATCAGATCGTCCACAAGCATTTTTATAACCATTTTTTAAAAATGATTGACAGGAAAAATCTCAGACTTATTCATTCTTTAATAATAAACTCTGACAAAAATGTAATAAGTGGAATAACCATCATAATACTATTCAAATAGGATAAGATTTAAGGACAGATTGGTGTGTCTTCATTCAGCTTGTATTCATACATTTAATAACTTATAGTTTTGACCTTTATTATAAGCGCTTGTTTGTAGAACTTGTGGCCATGTAAGTTGCACTTTATCATTAGTAGGTCACATGACCATAACTTGTGCTAGGAACTAAGTAACTTACATAAAAGCCCAGGATGTGTCGCTTCTTTGACAAGTACATTTAACTGTTCTGAGTTTTAAACTTGGCCAGTATGTAGTTTCGTTTTAGTCTTGATGAGCAACTATAGAAATGAGAGAGCACTTCCTGGAGTGTCTTTTTAAACCGAAGAAAATAAAAAAGCAAAACCACTTTTCCCCCCAGGATATACCCGAATCTTTCGTTATTTCTAGGTAGAAGACTGCGTAATCTTTCCAGATGTGCAGTCCATAATAATTCCTGACACGACAGATTCTGACTGAAATAAAATCCCACAGATACTGCGGTAATAATGACATTACCCCAGCTTATCATGTAGAACGAATCCGGTCTGAACAGGGCTACAGTCAGAAGAAAGTCAGTTTAACGAGAAGGCACTTTTTAGTAGCTAATCTAATTCAGTTCAGTTTTAAATTTCCCTGGAAAACTCTGTTGTTGTCGAGTTTTTCTCGCTATGAAGTCTAGATTTTGTTTCTGACTGATAGGTAAGCCAGGTAATGGGAAACGTCAGCTCCTTTCTGACAGATTGAAGTCCAAAATTGCTGAAGGAGACGCAGTAAATAGTGTCTGAGGCTGTTTTTTTGTTGATTGTGAATGGCTCAGGGAGAGAAAGCTGCATGTGTGTAGAGAAAAACACCAATTTTTCAGGTGAAGTCAGTGCCACAGACAGCGCCGTACCTTTGTGTTGTGTATATAATGAGTGTTGTGTCTTTTTGGTTTGTTTCACCCTTTCTCTCTCTCTCTCTTTCTCTCTCTCTTGTGTGTCAGGGTGATAATCGCGGCTGAAATTACATTTGCTCTCATCTCATAGTTCTCGAAGGCCTTCCCAATTCACTGTCCTCTCCGAAGGTGGAAACAGAGCCAGCGCTGGTGTCCAATGCATTTGTTTACACCAATTGTGGCTTTTTTTTTCCTCCCGTCTCCTCCTTCCTGCTCTCTTTTTCTCTCTGGACGTGTTACAAACAGAATGAAAGGAGACAGGGATGGTGAGAATGAGAGAAAGAGAAAGAGAGAGAGTGCTTCTCGCTGAAACGCTTGGCTGCCTCGTGCGTTCGTGTGGCTTAAATGCTGTCAGTTTGTCCAGAGTCGACAAAAAAATTACACGCACAACATCCGTCACGACGTCTGCTTCTCTTCCATCTCATCCTTAGTGTTGTTTCCTCTGTTGTATGTTTTTTTTCCTCAAGACTTCAGTCACCTCTTATTAAACATGCTTTTATATATTTTTTGGATATTCATTTTTAATCGTAAGCTCGGTATTAAAGCCTGGATCGAGACAGAAATCTTTGCAACTTTTTCGGCCAATTTGCAGTTCAGAAAGTGCCTTTCGTGTGTAAATGACTGCATTTATTAATAACTCCCCGCTCTAATTATGCGGCAGAGATCGTTAGCATCGCTGAGCGCAGAAGGAGGGCTGGACCAGATTAGCCTGATATATTGTGTATGCCATGTGGCTAGTTGGTTTAGAAAGTAAGTGTTTGCCCCAAGGGGCCTAGTTTCATGCCCAGGAAGAGAGCCCCTGTCAGGGCACCGTGTCATCGTTCTGCTTCAGCAAGTGTGTGTGTGTGTGTGTGTGTGTGTGTGTGTGTGAGAGAGAGAGAGAGAGAGAGAGAGAGTACAGAATGAGAGATGGAGAAAATGAACACATTAGGAATAAAACATTTGGGGGCATGCTGTTATAGGAAAATAATCAATGATGCAGTTGATTATTCCCAAATTTTCCCCAAATGGATTCTTTTCCAATAACCTCCGATGCCCCGAAGTGATTTATTCCTCTTATATCATAGCAGTGTCAACGGTTACAGCATTTCTTTTTTCTCTCACTTAAACTTAATGAGAAAAAAAAAAAAAACGCTGAAGACTTTCCCTTGTTGGAAAAATTACTGACTGGTACAAAACGCTGACACTGGAGACTCCTTCCATAAATGATTCTACATTTTTCTTTGATAAATAGCAACATTTTTTAGTCACTTTATAATTAATCTTGTGAATGATCTGCTATGATAGAAACGATAATGTATTAGAAGGAGTGCATTAATATAAACCTTACTGTTGGAACTACTATCAGAGCTGCTGTTAGAGAAAATGAATCAACGTCGTCTGACCAATCAGATTCGAGAAATCAGCAGCGCTGTGACGTCATTTTTAATAACAAACAAACAAACAAACAAACAAATACTGACAGTGCCGCTCGCAAATATCCACCACCTTGAAATAACACGATGTGCGGAAAGGAGATATATTAATAAACGGCGCATCTTTAACCAGGATGCACTTTCTTCCTCCAGCAGGCGTGAATAAAACACCAACACGATCCAGAACGAAGGTTGAGAGGAGTTCAGAGTGGAGCCACGACGGAGTGGTAATCTGCCGGAAAGAGGGCTGACTCTCATGTGCTCGTCGTTGTGATTCTGTCCGCATCCTTTAGGGCTGCGCTTTTCCCACTTCCACTCGTTTTTTTTTTTCTTTTATGCCGTACCTTTTCGCAGAAAAGCCAGTGGGGCTGCTGAACACCATCCATAATGTATGAGCGTCACACTTTTACCTTTTTTTTTTTTCAGCAAATCTTGTCCAAAACATGCATTTATGTTCTCAAAGATAGACAGACAGAAGCACACACAGATACGCAGTGTCCTGTGGGGAATCTCTCTCACATTCACTCACTCTGTCTCTTTCTCTGTGTTTCTTTTTTTCTGCAGTGAGGTTTCAGGACTGCGGACGAGGAGAGCGAGTGCACTTTGAGTGCAGCCAGCCGACAGATTTCCGGATCGAGATCACCGGGGAGGTGTTGGCTCTCTGGGCACTCCAGCCATCTTTATCCTCCCTGTCCTCCTTCTCTTCTTCTCCGCTGCTTGTTATAGCGCGAGATGTGTCCACGCAGGAGCAGTGGCAAACCGAGATCCGGCTCCGGCCATCGGCAGGCCGCGAGTCACAGGTATGAAACTCACAAAGCAAATGATCAAAAGTATGTAATCTCTGTATCACTTTGAATCATTAGCCAGTGACATTTTTGATTTTGTTCACGTTACAAACCTTATTGATCAGTGCGAATTACTTACTCAGATCCAATCTTTGTCATCATGACTTGCGTCCGTGTTTCTCACTGATCCATAACCTGACATTATGGTGATGTGCCCTGAAACCACTCACATTCACACCTTTTCAAAATCAGTCACACCTTCATACAGCCTGAACAACAGAAAATTCAGAGTCACAGGACTGTCCATCATTTCTTTTACAATCAAATGAACAAACCTGCAGCACAAGCCTTCAAAACAATTTCAAGCTTTCAATACAAGCACAGTGTAAATGCATCATATGACGATTATATAGGGAATAAAGCACTCAGGGTGTGCTGCTATAGGAAACTAATCAATGACAGGATGGTGTGATGTCACCTGACGCAAAGGGTACTTACTGTTACCACTGTCGTAACACGAAGTCACGAAGTGTTTTATTTCTCTTATACCACAGCAAACAATTATCAACAATTATGTTTTTTTTTTTATTTAAAGAAGAATATTTTATTTCTTTCATGTTTAGAGTTACGTTTAATATTGTGTAACATCCATGAAACAAGTACGTTCCTGTTATCGCTTACGGTACAACAGCCTTTCCTTTTTCGTTCTCTTAAACATAAGATAAAAACCACAAATTGCTACAAATATTAAAAAAACCCCACAAACTGCAACGTTCTTTGTCTTGAAGACGTTCCCATGTCGGGAAACCTTACCTCTGTTACAAAGTGCTGACGCTGGAGACTCCTTCCAAAAATCTTTACCATATCAACGCTCCCACATTTTTCTTTATTAAATAACAACACGTTGTATATGTTGTTTATGTGAAATGTCAGCCATATGTCCCTGTGTACATATAAAAATCCGACACTGCAATGTAACACAAACCGTGATACAGCCTGACCATTAAACAATGTTCAAGGCTCACATGATATGTTTAATGCTGCATTATAGAAAGAAACTCTTTCAGTTCTTCACTGTGCTATCTTTAAATGTGTGTTAGATATCTTAAATAATCACCTATGAGCGGTTTGTGTATGCTGTTTATAATGATTATAGTGGTGTTGCAATAGGGTGTGGGTGTGTAAATGAGTCTTTCCTGCTTAAGCGCAATAAAAAAAATGGAATACTTTAAATAAATTTAAATGATGCACAGTTTAGAAAAAGACAGAAGTTTCTTGATTTGCTTTTTTTGACAATGCTGCTGGAAAATCTAGCAGCAGACAATCCAGGCCAGCTGGTAGCTTATTTTCCAGCTTCCTTATTACATGACTGCATGATTGATAAATATTTGAGGTTTTGTAATTGCTTGACCAGCTTGGCGTGCGTTTTGGCAGCCGGTAGTGGGTCAGACTGAGCTGAATTTTTCAGCAGGGATCCTAAAAATGTATAAGTCCAAAGCAAATTACAGATAATTCTTTATAGTATAATAATAATAATAATAATAGTAATAATAATACAAATTCAACTCTACCTCTAAAGAGATCTTTGGTTTTTGTCCTTTTGGGGAAATCTGTGATGTTTCTATTCAACAGACAGTCTAAGTAGAACTCCTTTAGAAAGCAGGAACCATGAAGCATCCAAAGAACCCTTGGGGAACCCTTTGTCTCAAGAGTTAGTCTGATCGCTTGTTTTTCTTCATGGTCAGGAATCACACGCTGTATTGTTGTGTGTGGGATTTTCCTTTCAAACAAAACGGTAACTCTGAAACCTCTAAAGGTTCTTCGACTCTTATTTTCGATACAAGACAGAGTTTCCATTAGAGTTTTCGATTCTGCGTAGAAGCCCTTAAGAGAGCAGGAACCATCAGTCATCCAAAGAACCCTTATGGAACCCTGTTTCCTGTGAGTGTAAATGTGAGCTTCTTGTGAGCTTGTTCGTCCTTATGGGAAGGAATCAGACGCTATTTTTTTTCTCCTTAATCCTAAGGCTGAATTTTGGCCCTGTCCTATGCAAATATGCAAAACCTGTTGATGAATGGCCGCTGTGCGTATGCGTGCATACTTCAGTGTTTAATGAAGCTGAGTAAAAGCTGCAGGTCCTCTCTGTGCACTATTGTGCCATATGGTTTATTGTGCCCGAGCAATAATTCTGTTTCCTCTAATCCCATTCGCCAGTGCGTTACAATCACCATGACCACTAATTACAGATATAGAAAAGAAATGAAATTAACATTTCTAAATGGCTGCACGCGATGGGCGCTAAACTTTAACAGGCCTAATAACAGTATAGCGTAAGACGTGCCAGCTGCTTATGCTCCTGTTGTTCGGCGGCTCCATCAGCATGACAGATTCGTATAAAGAACAAGAGATGTTGATTGTTGATATAACCTTTAAAAAAAAGAGTGCTGCCTTCCATCTGTTTGCTTTCCACGTTATTGCGCTTGAAATTCTTCACGCCTTTTAAACCCTGTGATTTAATGGCGCAGAGAAAAGAGGTGTTCTGTGTGAATAGATGCACTGTGATTAAAATCTCAATGTGTCAATTCGTGGATGAACACAAACTTAAATACAACAACTTGGGGAGTGATAGAGGAGAACAAGCACAAATCAGCTTTAAAAAAGGAAAGAAAACAGGTTTTAGCCCATTTAGCTGGAGATTGACAAGGCTACAACTTCTCATTATGCTGTATAGCTCCTCTAGTGGTGAATCAAGGTATGGCAATGATTAAACACATTGGAAACTTTAAGCGTTCTTGGGTTTGTCTTTTTTTTTACTGTGGAACCTTGACGGTTTCCCTTTTAGATAAGATTCTAAGTAGAATCCTTTTAGAGAGCAGTCAGCCATCTGAAGAACTCTTGGAGAACCATTTTTCCTGCAATCACACATTAGCTTTATGTCTTTTTCTTCTTCATGGTAAGGAATCACATGCTATGTTTTTGTGTGTGTTTGTGTTCGTGTGTGTGTTTATTTTCGATTTTCTGGTCTGTCATAGTTTCTACAGCTCCCCTAGTGGTGAACCAAGCAGTGCTGATCAGGAATTGAAGAAAAGCTATGTTCAAAACTGTCCCTATATATTGCGCTATTTTCATGGTCTGCCATTTTGTTGCACTGTCCAAAAACATACTGGAGAAATTGAGTGCACGATTTTAATCCCATAATGCACTGTGATATAGGAGGTAGTGTAGAAACGATAGATCCTAGCGGCTATGAAATACCCAAAATGGAAATCCATTCTTTGATACGTGCTCCCCCTCTCCTCTCTCTGAGGAACGCAGTGGGTTACTATGGTAACATCGCATCAGAGTACAGATTTTTTACTAATTTATGGAGTTTTAAGGAATTTCTATAGCTTAGGATTGGTTTATATTCAGCTCGGTTACTTTATTATACGAAATCCTTTACTTCAGTCATGAATTCTCTTCCCTATTATAAAGTTCTGTGGCTCATTCCCGATTTTCCAGTGTAGGGAATAGTGAATATGGAGTGCTTAGGACGTAGGTTAGAGCTGTCAGATTTAAACTTTTCCCTCCAGACAACGTGGCATGGCTCAAGAACGGCTTAACCCACATCTCACGTTTTGTCGTATCGATATCTTTTTTCCAAGAGTCCCATACGATCCACCCATCCACATATAATCCACCATTTTCAGCTTCCCAAAGGAATTCCAAACGCCTTCTACATTCACTGTGCTTGTTCACTACATAGCATGTAACAGAAAGGTCTACTTGCCTACATTTCCATGAAGCCTCAAAAATGTTTTCCACTCAAACATTACTGCATTTTCACCAAGATGAAAAGTTTTGGCACCCACTGGCTTTGTCTAGAATGCTGACCACCACGTTTGATCGCTAGTCATCACACAGCCTTTAGAGAAACTCTTCCTGTTCCTATTTTATGTGATGAAAAGCACACACACACACACACTCAGACAGGATACAGATAGTCCTCGGTTTTGGTTTGTCATGCGTTGCGACATTTTCTGGCGAAAAAGTGCCTTTACTTAGTGACTGGACCAGATTTGTCAGTGACGTTACTTTGTTATAAATAGTTTTCCCTTGATTTGGGCTCTGCATCATTCACGGGAAGTCTTCGCGGCTTTATGCAGGCCACATGCATGCGGTTAAAGCTACAGGACCGTGTGTGTGTGTGTGTGTGTGTGTATCATCAGCAGGCCGTATGGATCAGAGCACGTTGTTGGGTTATATATAACCTGGCGCGTGTTCTTTAACATCATGAGGTGATGAACTCATTTGCACTTGTTCACGATTCAGAATGTGGTGAGATCGCGTCTGTGTCTGTGCCTCGAGACACCAGGGAACAGGATCCTTTTTCTTCCTTTCTCTCTTTTTTTTTTCCACAGCTTTAAATGGTGTAAATTGTCTGGGTTATGAAGAGTCGACTGTAACATCCCTAGTGGAATCTTTCTCTCTTGCCGTCTTTTTTTTTTCCTTCTCTTGATTGGATTCTGTCCCTGCTTTCGCCATTTCCCTTTTCCTTGTGGTCTTTTTTCATTTCCTAACCCTCTCTGTCTTTTCTCAGCACCTTGCTGGTGCTTCGTTGCTGCTTTCCAGACCTCCTTTCTAGCAACACATGGCTTTCTAAACGAGTGAAATTTCTAGAAATAACAAGAAGGAACACAAATTAATATGTTTTTATAGCTTTGTAAAGATTACACACTCAAAAACTAAGGCTTAAGATATACTTACAGAAATATCGTTTTCTTTACTAAACCCCACCCCCCAAACCCATCCATAATTTTCATGTGTTTTGTGAATCAGGGCTTTCATAGCCTAAAACTACAGAATAAATATACATGATACAGTCACACTGATTAAACCGCTAATTTATAAAATCTAGAAATAGTACATCACAGCATCTAATTATAACATTAAATTTAAAAGAGGGTGGCATTAAATACCACAAACACAACAACACTGTTTAAAGCAATCAGTGTAAGTTATTATCAATATAAATAGTTTAGATTTCCTTGTATACAGTATACACATGTATCAGTACATCATCACAGGTCTAGCGTTAAATATTTCTTTAAATATATATGATTAAATATATGATTAAAGGTGAAATGTGTAATTTTTGAATTACAACCGCAATGAAAACATTGACAAGGTTTCTTCTTGTCTTAACTGCTAAAATGATGTTCACCTTGTTGCCTGTTAAGAAGAAAAAAAAAAAAACTGAGCAGGTATAATCCGGGGGCGAAGATCATTTCCGGGACAGAAAATTGTTAGCAAACACCTGAAACGGAAATGAGCCAGATTCGTTGCATTGAATTTTTTTTCTAAGACATCTAAGAAATGATTACTGATTAAATGATTGTTACACTTTCAAATTTAACATACCGCACCTTTAAGTGCTAAAAAGGAAAATTTAAGCTGTTAAAGTAGTAAGATATTCAGAGCTAAAAATGAGTTTAAAAGAGCTTTCTAAAGATGTACACACTCAAAGCTAAGACTCAGGATGTATTTATAGTACGATCTCACATATTTTCTTTACTAACCCCCTCCCCATCCCACCCAATCCCATCTCATAACTCCTTTGTGCTTTGTCAGTGGGAGGATGTATCAGGGCTTTTCGTAGCCTAAACCTAGTCAGCGTAATGAATACAAGCTGCACGACGTGGCAGCTCCTCCTCATTAAACTCCTGCAGGTTTGGGCTTTTAATGATGTCGTTAATCTCCGTGCTCATTGTATTTATAAGGATGTGCCACCAAGTAAGACTGATATGCAAGCTCCTTGTAAACATGCATATGAATATTAAGTGTAAACACAAGTACTTGCTGATGAGACAAGGATTCTGGCTTGTTGACTTTCTTTACCATGTGCCATTTTATATCTTATTAATCTTTGAATGAATGGATTTACAAGCCGAAGGAGGAACACACATAATCTATACATGTTCATTAATAGGGATACGGCTGGACCGTGATGTCACCGCTATCAGCCCAAAGTTCATATGCAATTAATGACATTTCCATCAAGCCCTTTTGCTCGCAGGTTCTCTAAGGTCATCATTAATAAGCAATCTCCATGCTGTTTGTCATAAATCAGTGTGTGTTCACTTATCGCATCAGCAATTAGCTCCGTTATCAGTGCAGAGAGTAGCACAGGCCCACAGGAGTGCTTAAATCAATGACCGGTAAAGATTTCTTCATTAACATCTTCATGACCCCTTATGTTTGCACAAGATGCAACACACGTCATTTCACCCACAGGCTGAGAATAATGAGCGATCAGGATCATTTTTATTCCAGTGTAATCAAGAGCAGGTCACGCTCAAGAAGGTGAAATCTCGTGTCACAGTGATGCTTTATCAAAGTTTATGGGGAGTAGAGAACAGAATATATACTAAATCGAGGATGTCTAAACTAGCACTCGGGGCCGTTTCTAGCTTTCAGAGGTATAAAAAGTTGTTTAGAGCCTCCGAGCCACCAGAGGGCGCTGTAACAAAGCAGGAATTATATATAGCAAGTAGGTCCAATCAAAAAATAAAGAACGATTAAAGGTGCAGTGTATAATTTTTGAATTACAACTGCAGTAAAAACATCGACAAGATTTCTCTGTCTTAACTGATAACCCCACTTCTGCAAAACGAAGTTTACCTTGGTGCCTTTTAAGAAGAAAAAAAGCAAAACTGAGCAGGTGTATTCTGGGGCAAAGATAATTTCTGGGCCAGAAAACTGTTAGCAAACACTCGAAACAGAAACTAGCCAGAGTCATTGAATTTAATTCAACATCTAAGAAATCATGTGATTGTTCTATGCTTAGAAATACTCTTTAATTTAACATACTGCAAGTCCTAAAAAGGAAAATTTAAGGTGTTTGTTAAAGTAGGTTTTTAACACATTTAGAGTTTTAAAACTCTAAAAATTTTAATAGAGCTTTCTAAAGATGTACGTACTCAAAGCTAAGACTCAGGATGTCTTTATAATAATATCTCATAGATTTTCTTGTGTCTCAGTGATGCTTTATGAAAGTGGGGACTAGCTAGCTTTCAGAGGTATAAACAGTTGCTTAGAGCCTCCGAGCCACCAGGGGGCGCTGTAACAAAACAAGATTTATATATATATAGCACGTAGGTTGTCACTTCAGAAAAGCCCTGCTAGTACTACAAATAATCATTTATTACTAATAAACTTTATTCATGCAGCAAGTTACATCTAGACTTTTTCAAGCACTTCAGGACGTGCTGTTATAGAGAAATAATCAGCGATGGAGTGGTGTGATGCAGCTAGACCTGCAGTGCAGTTACTGTTACTATCCTGAAGTTGATTATTTTCCAATTACGCCACAATCCGGAGTGTTTTATTCCTCTTATAATGCAGAAATTTGCCAAAGCTAACAAGCAATATGTATTAACAAATGACTCAACATACTTTTTGCTCATTTATACCGTGATGTTTAATCTAGTGGAACATGTGCAAAACAAGTTCCTGTTTCATTAAGGTCTTAAAACGAGAGTATTAATGTAAACCTGCAGCCAGAAGTACTGTCAGAGCTGCTGTCATAGAAACTTAATCAACAGCTATCATTACTATAATAAATGTAAAACAAAAACTAATTAAACATATAAAACACCAAATAAGAGGATAAACTATATGACACAAGCACACTGATTAAAAGTTTATAAAAGTAAGGTTGTAGTCCTGATTTAAAAACAGTACCTCAAGATCTCTAATTACAGCTTTATATTTATAAGTGGGTGACATTAAATGCCATGAGACATATGTGGTGTGTTTGTTCTTTTAAAACCTAGTCATTACTGATTCATGCAAAGGATGGATATTAGGAACATGACTCTGTTATTCTTCCTTGCATACGCTGTAATGCTGTATCAGCAGAACATACATATTACACCTTTAGACTTTAATAACAATGTATTAAAAAGAAAAGAAAAAAAGGTTTGATTAAAGGTGCAGTTTGCAGTTTGTGCATTATAATTGCGATGAAAACGTTGACAAATTTTCTCTTGGTCCTCTTGGTCTTAACCAGTCTCCCCATTTCAGCTGTTTCTTTTGTTGCCTTAATAAATGAATGAATGAATTCAGAGCCTGGGCAGTTCTGTTCTGTGGTACACCTAATTTCAGGGCCAGAAAAATGCTAGCAAGCACCTGAAACAAAGAAACTAGCCAAATTGTACTGCATTGCCCAAGCAGTTCTGTTCTGTGGTACACCAAATTTCAGGGCCAGAAAAATGTTAGCAAGCACCTGAAACAAAGAAACTAGCTAAATTATACTGCATTGTCTATAAAATGACTGACAGGAGGCCAATCCAAATACAAATGAACACTCCGAACCAGAAAGCATGTTTCCAAACTGTTTTTTTTTAATACAATTGTTCTGAGACAATGGCTTAACCTCTCTCTTTTTAAATCATTTTTACATAACTTTCCACATTATTTGTTCTAGTAGGAAATGAAAAATATTGACTATTGCACCTTTAAATGTGAAAAGAACATTGAAGTTGTTTATGGAAAAAAGTAGACAATAAATTTAAATTTAAAATTTGTAGCGTGAGTGATCTGTCTGTGTCAGGAAACACCTGGTTGTGTAAAAACTAGCAGGAAAGAAGCACTGCTCCACATCCTACATGTCGTTATAAGTGTCCTGATGTCTCTTCATCCGGGTGTCGCTTTGTGTGCAGAGAGACGTGTTAAAACACATTTTCCCCTTAGCCTTCCTCACACACTGCTTTCACACCTGCAGCAGGTACGACAGCAGACCTCAGCTCCATAAAGAGAGAAGGAGAAAACTACATGCACATCTTCTCTCTCTCACATGCACGCACACACACACACACACACACACACACACACACAGTAACGGGGCTGGAGTAATATCCTGGGAGAGTCTGGTCTGCCTGTTAATATTTTACGCAAGGCTCCCTTCAGTTGAATGCAGACTATCTTCTTCTTCATCAGAACACACACACACACACACACACACACACACACACGCACCTGCTACATTTAACTAAGCAATCCACACTTTCAGCCCCGCACTGGGATAGCCAAAAATGCATCAGTTTGATTTCTAATCCAAAATCCCCTCGAGTGTAAAGGTGTCAAAATAACCTAGGAAATGCTGCACCTGAAATTACTGATGTAGCAACTTGACACAAAATATATTTAAAAATGTTTCTTTACAAGGAAGGGCTGTCTTTGAAGTGTGTTAGCTAAATATATAGTAAACAGCTAGTTTGCTGATAGTTGTCTAAAATAAGGTAATAAATATAGCTGGGTTATCATTGGAGTAGCTAAACAAGCTTGCTAATGATTTTCTAAAATAAGGTAATAAATATAGCTGGGTTATCACTGGAGTAGCTAAACTAGCTTGCTAATAGTTTGCGAAAATAAGGTAATAAATATAGCTGGGTTATCATTAGCTTGCTAATGGTTTTCTAAAATAAGGTAATAAATATAGCTGGGTTATCACTGGAGTAGCTAAACTAGCTTGCTAATAGTTTGCGAAAATAAGGTAATAAATATAGCTGGGTTATCATTAGCTTGCTAATGGTTTTCTAAAATAAGGTAATAAATATAGCTGGGTTATCACTGGAGTAGATAAACTAGCTTGCTAATAGTTTGCTAAAATAAGGTAATAAATATAGCTGGGTTATCACTGGAGTAGCTACACTAGCTTGCTAATAGTTTGCTAAAATAAGGTAATAAATATAGCTGGGTTATCATTAGCTTGCTAATGGTTTTCTAAAATAAGATAATAAATATAGCTGGGTTATCACTGGAGTAGCTAAACTAGCTTGCTAAAAGTTGTCAAAAATAAGGTAATAAATATAGCTTGGGTTGTCATTAGATGAGCTAAACATAAATAATTAGCTTGCTAATAGTTCCCTAAAATAAAGTAATAAATGTAGCTGAGTTCTACATTTGATAAAAGTAGCTAAACTAGCTTGCTATTAGTTCAGTAACATAAGGGAATAAATTAGAGTTCAGATTAGAGTAGTAGATAAATATGTAGGTTGTAAATAATCCCTTCAGATAAGGTAATAAATAAAGCTATTTAGCATTAGAGTAGCTAAACATAAATAACATTATGTGTATAGGATAGAAAGCTAGCTAGCTCAATTCTGTAACATAAATGGTGTTCTTTTGGTGTAACCGAGAAACTTTCTCTGTTCTGAAGACTTTAACATGGCGGAAAACCTACTGTTACAAAGCACTGGCACTGGAGACTCCTTCTATAAATGTTACATAAACATCTCCTTATGATATATAAAAAAATGTTAAATAAGAACACGATTTTTAACTTGTTTATTATTCGATTATTATTTAAGCCCGTATGTATGAGCTGTTACTATGGAAACACTCACATATTAGAATAAGTGCATTAATATAAACCTGTGATTTGATTGACAGCTTCACTATTGTCGGAGCTGCTGTTATTTGAAAATGAATCAACACCTTCTGAACTATCAGATTCGAGAATTGATCAGATATAAATTTAAATGCTATCATTCATCAGGAATGTTTTTCTTACTGTTATTAAAACACAATCTTTTTGAAGATATTAAACTCATGTGAAAACTTATAAATTAAGTCAAGGTTACAAACTTGTGTGTGTGAAATGCACTCGTTGCTCTGTATAATTGGTATAATTGGTAATTGAGAGCAGGACGTGCCGCTTGTTTCTGACTTTGCTTTATTTGAACTTTAAATGCCATTATTCTTAAAAATGTTTGAAACAGATTGTTTAGAGTAAAGAATTCGGCTTATATTCCTTCTGTTTTTCAGGGAGTTTTTTCGGTTATTATTGTCATCTGTGGGTTAAGGATTGTTTTCTCTGCACCAAGTTTTATCTTTTTTCTTTTTTTTTTTTAAAATTTGAAAGACGTTGAAGCATTTTGAAGCATTTTGGGGTTTCAGAGTATTTGGCACGCAGGTGCTGTCAAATCTTTTTTTTTTCCCTTCCAGCCGAATGGTTAGATGGATGGAAGATGTGGAGTCTGCGTGTCTGTGTGTGTTTGAAAAGTTCAAAGTGAAGCATGTGAGCTTTTTTTTTTTATTCAGCGCAGGCATTTTAATCCCTCTCAGCTGGTCAGAAGGATGTGCATGTTAGCCTCACCTTAATGAATTTCTTCTGAACTTCACTCTTGCTGATAAATTCTGGATGAAAAAAAACATCATGTAAATCCAGTTTCATTTTAATATTAACGTATTTGGTGCTGCAGATTTGGCAAGACTATTAGATGAAGTGTGGAGCCACATGCAATGAATCCGAGTAAAGAATCCTCTAATCTAATCTAAATAATCCTGTATTAGTCATTCAGATGAATCTGAAATGCGTTCTGATGAGACATGGATAATAATCTCACACTAATAGGACTGCGTTTCTCAAAATAAGTCTCCGACATACTTTAAGATGGTTTTTCAAGAGGTTTTTGGATTATAAAGGCTATTAAGGTTTCCTAAAATGGTTCTATTTGAAACTGTCTCTCAAAGAGCAACAATCTTCGTAGAAGGTTCTGCGTAGAATGTGTAAGGGTTCTCCAAACAACGTTTAAGCATCTACATACAACTTTCTGTTTTGTAAAGTGTACAACCAGGGTTTATAATGTTTATTATTAACTCTGATGCATTCATTTACTTACTTACTTACTTATGATAATGACAATGGATACTATTTATTTATTTATTTATTTATGACATAACGACTGTTTGTTTATTTGTTTGTTTATTTATTTATTTGTTTATTTGTCTGTCTGTCTGTTTGTTTGTTTATGACATAATGACAATGGATACTATTTGTTTTTTGTGTGATTGTTTACTTACCTACTTATTTATTTATTTATTTATTTTTAAATTTACTTATTTACTTCCTTATTTACTTATATACTGTGATCATCATGAACACTATTTATTTATTTATTTATTTATTTATTTATTTATGATATAATGACAATGGACACTATTTATTTATTTATTTATTTATTTATGATATAATAAGAATGGATCCTATTTGTTTTTTGTGTGATTGTTTGTTTACTTACCTACTTATTTATTTATTTATTTTTAAATTTATTTATTTACTTTCTTATTTACTTATATAATGTGATAATCATGAACACTATTTATTTATTTATTCATTCATTCATTCATTCAATTTCTTATTTATTTTTTTACCTGTATGATTTGTTGATAATGGACACACTCAAATGCTATTAATATTTTTTTTATATAGTTATTTTTTTTAACATTGCCTCCTTGTTCTCAATATTCATGTAAGTTTTTTCCCCTCAGCCTGTTCTCAGTCCTTGGCTCTTCTGTTTGATTTGAGACATTTATTCTCATAGTAATTGTCAGTTAATTAGTGATTGTACTTTAGTTCTTTAATGTGTAAATCACAGAGATTTTGATCTCAAATGAAAAATGCAATTATTTTATAATTTATTATAAATATAGCTTGGTAGTGTAACACAACAATTAAACATCTTTTTTTTTTTTTTTTTTTTACTACATTTATACATTACAGAATACATTTAATTCAGTTAAAGATTAGATTTCTTGCATATTTCCAAGGTAACAGTCTACAAAGACATTTTTCCATAACTGTTTTTAATTTTTTTTATTCATTTTTACCAAGAATGCCAATAATTCTGGATCTGACCGCTGTAGTTATTAAAGTTATAATCCCAGTTAACTCAATTTCTTGATCTAAATGTTTAGTGTAGAACTCATGACAATGGAAAAAGTGCTGTTAATATGATCTAATTTTTAACACATTGTGGTGGAAAGTTCAGGAATGTGGTTAATTAATAAATATAATGCTCAATATTTGACTAATGTGCTTAATATTTGATCATTAGAAATTTTTTTTAGAAAATTAGTGTTGTAATTACAGAGGTTCAGAGAAATTGTTTTCTACACTGAATAAATGCTTGAATGCAACAATTTTTTTTAAAAAAAAAAGAAAAGCAGAGAATTGTTTGAGTTGCTATTTCCTGTGAAATGCGCTAAACCTTAGTCATCTTCAGTCTGAACCTCACGGTGCTCCTCTGACTGTTGTGTGATGTGCAGGAGGCGCTCGAGTCCAGGAGACTGCCGGAGATTATAATCCCCTCGCGGCAGGTGAACAGCCAGATCAAACGCATGAAGAGAGACTGGGTTATTCCTCCTATTAACGTCCCGGAGAACTCCAGAGGACCTTTTCCACAGGAGCTGGTCAGGGTAAGGTCTCTCTCTTGCTCTCTCTCTCTCTCTCTCTCTCTCTGTTTTCTTTTTACTCTTATAAACCCTCACACACTTACACACACTCACGGGTGGATGATATAAGTCAGAGCAGCCTGCGGCTACATCATTTCACCATAAAGCCTGATATACATGTTCCGTCAGAGCCATACAGCACACTTTAACCGTCTTCACTCGTCCTACGCCTGCGCGCATAGCTTGCCCCACAGACAACATATAATCCCAGCGCACTCCAGAGCACCCACACAGTTCACACACCCACACGTACCATCTGCTATTACCGAGTCAAAGAAGCCTCCTCGACGGCAGCGCAAGAGTGTAGCCGTGACTCGAGAAATGAATATTGGCAAAGTTGTAATTAATTTCAGCATGACACCGGAGAACTTAATCTGCCTTGAAGCACCAGGCAAACACACACATGCGTTTAAAAAAGGAGTATGAGGGTTCTGGAAAGCTTGGGTACCAAGAGGTCGCTCCTTCAGGACTTTGATGAGTTTTGTTTCACTCCTGTATGTATATGTGTGTGTGTGTGTGTGTGTGTGTGTAGATCCGCTCGGACCATGATAACAAGGTGAACCTGCGCTACAGCGTGACCGGCCCCGGAGCTGACCAACCGCCCACCGGGATCTTCTCCATCGACCCCATCTCAGGAGAACTGAGCGTGCTCAAACCACTCGACCGCGAGCACATCGCCAGCTTCCACGTAAGTACAGATTTATTCAAATAAATAAATGACCTTCATTTCTGTAAAGAAGCTTCTATTTAATTGACTCCTGTGGAGAAAATGAAATGTTGCTGAAAATGCTGCATCATCAATTTTTTTTAAATCTCTAACTTGTGACAAATTTCATATACTGTACATACACTTCCCTCGAATTTGTGAATAATGCTCCGTTCCATTTAAATCAGAAGTGGGAAGTCAGAACTCAGAGTTATGTCACTTTTAACCTGCGTGGAAAAAAAAAAAAAACATGGACACCTCTGTGTTCATCCCTCCTTAGCAATAAGCTAGCCTGCTAACATTAGTGATGAGTGATGAATATTTTTCTCCTCAAACCTGTGAACTGTATAGTCAGTGTTACAGATTTAACAAGCGAACATGTCTGTTTGTTGATTGAGCTAAAGCAAATACTTGTATATGCAGTATAGCTCATTTAAAAGGAAAGCAGTGCTGCTGTGTTTACTGCTGATGATGAGCAGCCATGTTGATTTGACGTCACATGGTGAACTCAGGGTTGAGGAGATCTTCTCGACTCTCTGAGCTGAGGGAGTGTTTTCTTTGTTTTTTTTCCCCTAGTTGGCAGTTAGTTGGAGTTACAACACTTGGTTAAATGCACTAAAACTTATTTTGTACTTTATACTCTTTTTTTTTCCTTTAAAAGTAAACCATAGAGTTTGTAGTGATAAATTTCTTGTATGTACACATGTAGAACAAAAAATCCATCCAGGAACTCTTCTCTGTAATAGTCTACCATTAGCAAAAGTCGGACAGTTAGCTTCTACTGTTACTTTTTTTATTTAGCCCCGCCTCTTTAGTTCTCTTCAGCCACCCAGTTAGCCACACCCACCAGCTTTCTACAGCTGTCACTTAGCCACACTTAGCCAAGCATCCACTTAGCTATCCACTTAGTCCATCAGATCTCTGAGGCATCCAATTAGCCACGCCCACTAGTTCTCTGCTGCCACCCACTTAGCCACACCCACTAGCTCTCTGCACCAATCCAGTTAACCATGCCAGTCAGCTCTCTGCAGCCATCTGCTTAGCCACACCCACTAGCTCTCTCCACTTAGCCACACCTACCAGTTCTCCAGCTATCCACTTAGCCATGCCCCCTCATCTCTCTGCAGACTCCACTCAGCCCCACCCACACATCCCTTTAAAATCTTCACATAGCCCCACCCCTTCAGTTCTTTGCAGTCATCCACTTACCCACGTCCAACAGCTCTCAGCACCAATCCACCTAGCTCCACCCATCAGCTCCATGGAACCATCACTTTAGCCTCACGCCTCATCTCTCTGCAAACATCCACATAGCCTCATTTAGTTCTTTGCAGTCATCCACTTAGCCCCACCCCCTTTTGCTTTCTGTAACCCTCTTTTTATCCACACCCCTTTAGCTTTTTGAATCTGTCCATTTAGCCCCGCCCTCTTATCTTTCTGCAAATGTCCACACAGCTCCACTCCTTTAGTTATTTGCAGTTGTCTACGTAGCCCCGCCCCCCTAGCTCTTTGCAGTTTGTTAATCCAACATGAACATGTTGAGGATATAAATTAGGATTCTGTAATAAAAAATACAATCACTGTGCAGATTTTTTCTAGTATGCCTATTCTATAATAATGTCCCTCACGGGAGATTGGATGGCATATGGACTTTCATGTGCCAGAAAAGAAGCAGGATACATGAGAGACGTATTTTGATTTTCTGCATTTTATCTCACGAGTCGTGTTTGCCTACATGGAGCGCCTGCTCCGTTTATACCATACATAGTGAAAGCTTATTTTTTACCGGGGGCCGGTTTGGCAGGCTCTCTGTCTGACACGTACATTTGTTATGTGTGTGTTTTACGCTGCCCATTTCAGTGCGACTTAAGGCAGTAAAAATGAGGCATATTCCTCGCCGGCTCAAAATGGAGCACGCATCGACACGGCCGTATCTGCAAATTTACTGCCACAATTTCACAGTTAGAAACCGCATCTTCAAGCATTACTCTCAGCATGTTCTCACAGAGCTCATGAGTCTATGGCATTTCAATTAACAAACCCCCCCCCCCCCCCCACCCCCCCCACCCCCCCCCCCCGACACACACACACACACACACACACACACACACAAACACGCACGCACATACACACAGATGTGTAGATGTTCATTTATATCATTTAAGACCTCACATAAATTTGCAGTCTGAGAAAACGATGGCCTATAGAAGCTTATCTTCACACTAAAAAGTATAATCTGTGTGTGTGTGTGTGTGTGTGTGTGTGTAAGTGCTGCATAATAGCACATTATGATTATACAGCTACACATTGCAATTGTAATATGCCTGCTAATGTATTTCAACAAACTGGTGAGGCTGTAATGTGTCACGTTTATTAACACATTCATTGGACTAAATGTGCAGAGACCACAAAATATTTTCATTTTTACACACTCATTTGCATATTAGAGTCTTTCGAGAGATCTGTATCACAAAAAAAAACAGCTTTGAGATATACTTCACTATACAAAAATGTATATTGTGTGTGGATTATTGGTTAAAATGACTAAATATATATATATTTTTTTAAAATAAACATTTAGGGATGTGTACCCCTGCAGATGGGGGCGATAGAGAGCAGCAATAGAGGTCGCGTCTCAAACCTTACTGTCACACTCTTAACTACTGCCTAGTTTCAGTACAGTTATGTCAATTTATGCCTTCTTTGACTTCCTTTTGCGTAATACGTATGTCACAGAAGTGGCCATTGATTGTACAATCTTAAAATAAGAGCACACCTGCAATTAGTAAGCACAAACCCAGGCAAAGTGTTATCTCATCTATCTTTAGATGTCCACTTAGTCCCAGCCCTTCACTTATTTGCAGTTATTTATCTATTTAGCCCCGCCCCCCTTTGCTTTCTCTAAGGGGTTAAATTATAATTCGTAAACGCAACATGAACACTGTAAAGATGCAATGAGGATTTACTAACTAAATTGTGGATTTCATAAAATTATGATCGTTTCATTTGCGATCAAATTCATTTGCAACAATTTCCACATTTTCCAGCGTCCTTTTTCTATTTTTTTATTATACATAACTGTCCTATAATGAGCTTAATCATGTTGGTGATTGGTTGGTGGCATATGGACATTCCCGCACATATAAAGCGGTAAATGATTTGCACCAGTTTGAATGTAGCAAATCCAATATTTCTTCATTTCTTAATGCTGCATGTGTGTGTTACTGCTACTGTTAATGTATATACATTTTCTGAAACTGTGTTTAAATCATCTGTGTGATGACTAGACCGCTGTAGCTCTCGTAAAACCACCATTACGCTATAATTATGGATCCTTAGAGACTCTGTGGGTAATTTTTGTATGTTTTTTGTAAGTCACTCTGGATAAAAGCACCATACCAAATGACTAAATGTAAATGTAAATGTGTTGTGTGTAGCTGAGGGCGCACGCAGTGGACCTGAACGGCAATCAAGTGGAAAACCCTATTGACATTGTGATCAACGTGATCGACATGAACGACAACCGACCCGAGTTTGTTCATCAGATCTGGAATGGGACTGTACCAGAGGGCTCCAGGCCAGGTGTGTGTGTTTGTGTGTTTGTGTTTGTATGTGTGTGTGTTTGCATGTACAAACATGCATTTAGTCTTTTATGAGGGTCAGAGGTCCTCAGAAATATAGGAAAGTGTCAAATGTCCCCACAAACACCCAGTCCTAACAATAATGGGGAAAAAGTGTGTGTGTGTGTTTGTGTGTGTGAGTGTTTGTGTGTGTGTGTGTGTGAGAGAGAGAGAGAGAGAGAAAGAGAGACAGAGTGTGTTTGTCAGTACATGTATTTAGCTCTTTGTGGGGACCAAAACGGACCAAATGTCTTCACAATGATAGGATAGTGTTAAATGTCCTCACAATCACCGGTCCTCAGAAAAAAAGAGTGTTTTTACAGGTTTTATTTGAAAACACTTTCCTAAAAGTAATCAATGGAAGGTCTTCACAGAGAAATATGTGTGTGTGTGTGTGTATGTGTGTGTTGTCAGAACCAAAAAGGAGCAAAGGTCCTCACAATGACATAAGAGACATAATGACATAATTGTCCTCACAATCATTCAGTCCTGACAAAACTTTACATGTTTGTATAAAGGCTATTTGAGGCTAGGGTTATAGCTAGGTATAGGTGTAGTCACAGCTTTAATTATCTACAGCAGTGGAAGGTCCTCAGAAAGACGGAAAAATGAATGTGTATGAGAGTCTGTACATGACTTCAGCCTTTTCTGGGGACCAAAAAGGACCAGATATCCTTAGAAAGGTAGGATAGTATCAAATACCCCCACAATCACAGAGTCTTCACAAAGGTAAAGTGTTTTTACATATTTATTTGCAAAAGCAATAAAATCAAAATATTTCCTTCTGAGGTTAAAGTTAGAGCATATTATTAATTAGTCATTGCTAGGTCCTCACAAAGGAAGAAAAATGAGCTTGTGTGTATATATGAGTGTATTTGTGTGTGTGTGTGTGTGTGTGTGTGTGTGCATGCTGGAGCAGTTGTTATTGATTATTAATGTTTCTTTGGCTCTCCTGTAAGTGCCTCGGTGTAACAGAGCTCATTAAAAAGTTTTTGGGATGATAAACTGAGGACTCATTTGAAGTGCTGCTGCAGTCATTAAGAAAAATCTTAAATTAATAATCCTAACTGAGTTACCTTAATTGTGTATTGATGAGAAACTGAGAGAAACAGGACTTGTATTGATGGCTAATGGATTGCTTTCTTTTCAGGCACGTCTGTAATGACGGTAACAGCTGAGGATAAGGACGACCCGCGCACGCAGAACGGCCAGCTACGCTATAAGATCCTGTCCCAGAACCCTGAGAGCCCGAGCGCTAACATGTTCACCATCAACAACCGCACTGGCAGCATCATCACTGTGGCGGCCGGGCTGGACCGAGAGGTAAAACCCCATCAAACCTGGATGACACTCTGGATGAAATAAATTTAAGATGCGTTTGTTATTTACAGCAAATACCCAGTAGCCTGCAGGTTTGAATGCTGTAAAATAATTACATGTTAGCAGTGGGAGTAAATTTCAAAAGAGCAAGAACTGATTCTTGGCTTGAATGTTTGAAATATATATATATTTTTTCTAGCTCACACAATGTTCTAGTATTCCTTTTTTAGTTCTCCAACTATTTTGGCTACAGTACTCATCTTTTTAAGCCAAATACCACTTTAACAGACTAGAAGATTTTTATTTAGAAAACTGTAAAGGAAAGAACATAAAGCATATCATTCTATGTAAAGAGCACCTCTATATTGCGGAATATATAGAGTATATAATGAATATAATGTTTAATAATAACAACAGGTGTGACAAAACTTCTTATTTAGTTACTTAATAAACCCATTTGAATTATAGTTCTATTGAATTATAGTTCTATAGTAATTCTATTTACATTCAATTATAATATTTCCGGAATATTATTGTATTTTTTTTCCCTTCAAATGGAATTTTCCTTTCCTGTTAAGTACCTTTTGTAGTACATACCTCCAAATACCCCTATGTGAGAAACACATTTGAGTTAGACATGATTTCAACACTGTAGGAATGTTACGAAGTATCGTACGAAGTAAAAGATTTTTGAACATTCTTGCAACCAAAATTTCCAAGGATCGTAATGTTCCAAAAATGTTCTGCTAACCTAAAATTTTTAGCTTGTAATTATGTTACCGTTTGAGCTACGCAAGCAGGAATAAACGGAATTGTTATTCATGTTTCTCCAAACTCCGCCTCCTGCGCTAGGATTGGCTAGTAGTTTTTTCCTCACATGTCCACAAGCACTATACCATAATATTTCATAATGACAGATTGCTCTTCTGTCTGTGAAGATACCCAATGTAACTGTGTGTTTTATTTATGTAATTGTGAATTTTACCTAAACGATGAGCGCAGAATACGACAAACAGGGAACGGATGCGGAAATGCCCCTTTAAATTTGTGCAAAAGTCTGATGAATGTGTGACAGAGAGAGTTTTTGAATAGTTGATTTTTGCACTCTGTAATCATATTACATGCAGCAGCTTCATGAGAATTTACATAGTAAACAACATAATCCCCGAAAGCTTTATTTAAATTTGCGCAAATGATTGATGGTCGTGACAAAGAGGGTTATTCTGATTGAAATTTAAAAAAAAATAAAGCTACAAAAATATTCATCGCACTCAGAGCCCAGAGATCTTTAACAGATCACTGTTAAACATATATGGATATGTAGTGAGGAAGAGTTTAGCAGGTTTTTTTTTGCTGCTCTTAAACACTTAATTCAGCTCATTAGCTAATTATAAAGTCCTCATTAGCTGAGTCAGGTGTGCAGTGTCTGGAAATCTAAACTCGGGGAACCCGTGTGAGAGCAGGTTGGACAGCTTCCTGCTTCAGCCACGTTCCTTCTGGTACCTAATGAGGCTTTTAATGGCAGAGTGACTAATGTCGGATAAAATGTCTGCTACTGATGACTCGTCACCATCCCAGTGTGGGAACACCTTGGCTGTGCAAACAGCGAAATATTTACACTGGTGTGCACGGGAACGTGTGTGTGTGTGTGTGTGTGTGTGTGTGTGTGTGTGTGTGTGTTTGTATGTGTGGCTGCGTGTTGACAGAATGCGAGAACATGCGTGTGACCCCCAGTCATTGCAGGCCTGTTTAATTAAACTGCCTTCCAGACAGAAATAAAACCTAAATAAAATAAATAGATGGTAAAATGCTAATAAGGGACGCCCTTGGTCAATCTATTCCACTCTGTATCCTCGGTAATGTATGCAGCCGGGCTATTAATGAAGCCGGAGTGTGATACGGAGTAACGCTGTCCGCTGCCCACCACACATTATTGACACTGGCCTTGCAGGATGTTAATGGAGGTATTAAATATAATGATTAGCACAGCAGCTTCACTCTGGGAGTGCAGGAGCGTGATGGAACCATTGATCTTTCTCTCTATGGTCAGAAAATAAAAGAGTATAGAGTTTGGGAAGACTTTATACTCTGTAAAGTGTGAAATCTAAACACAGATATCGTGATGCTCTTGGTGCAAATTAGGCACCGAATTCAGGCTCGCAACTTTCAGTTTGAAACAAATCAGACTACGCGTGTGTGGAGGAGGTTTAATATGCAGCAAAAAGTCATCGAAAACACTGAAATGTAATGTAAACATGTAATTATTATTATTTTATGACTCAGACTGAAAGCAGGCTCATACTGGAAGCTGGCATTTCAGAACCAAGCAAACTAAAAAAACCTCAATATAAATTATAAAGTCTAAATTATTTAAATGTTTTTTCTGGGGGGAAATGTGCGCTTCCGTGCGATTAACCTTTGATGCATATAAGTTAATTATCTCTCTGATAAATGTGTGGTGAGCTGGGAAAAACCTACACATGAGGATGTTTTGATACATATAGTTTGCCCATGCTTTCCTGAACTGAAGTGTGTGTCTCTTTTTTGTGTATCTCGAACACAAGCATATTTATAGCATTTTAAAATCTGAAAAATGATTTCATTCTGCAGTGCAGGAGAATTGCAGACATTTTGAAAGCTGCGATCTGATTACAAATTGAATCGAGTAGGATAATTTCCATTTCCAACAACTTAATCAAAACATGACATTCTCAGTGTGAGGAAATCGCACTTAGCTAGTAAGGTTTTAGACGTCTTTAGGCAGACTGACTTGTTTGTTAAACTGGCTCTTTACTCAGCGTGAGCATCGCAAGAAGACGTCAGGATGAAAAACGAAAATAAAAAAAAACATTTGCATGTCATTTTGATGAAATATATGTATATTTATGGTTTCTCAAAGTTGAGGGGTCAAAGAATGTCAAATTTTTCGATTTTATTTGACTTTTTTTTTAGCTCTTGTGAGGATTCAGCTGCAGCAACATCCAATGCGCTTTCAAAGACCACCACAGAAATAAGCTGGATGAGCAGCAGAAATTTCCAAAAGTTCCCAGCCTGATTGTTTTATTTCTTTTTCCAGAAAGTTCCTCAGTACACGCTGATCATCCAGGCCACCGATATGGAGGGGAACCCGATGTACGGCCTTTCCAACACCGCCACGGCAGTCATCAGGGTGACTGACGTCAACGACAATCCACCAGAATTCACCACCGATGCTGTAAGTCAAGCTCACTTCCGTATCTCTTGATCTTCATTAAGTGTTTAGAAATGCTTTTCGGGGAATGCAAATATCATTTGATACAAGAGCATAATGTCAGGATAGTATTAGTATCTTGCAAGTGACTGACATTCTGCACTTATACAGTTGAGTACACAAGTTTGCACCCTTAGGACAGTGCCTTAGGAAGTGTTTCATTTAGTGTATTAAATGTTCATTCATTATTACAAAAAGTCAATCAATATTCAAAATGATATCAGTTCAAAAGTTTCTTTATGAATGTAATTTAATAATAACTTGTAGGTCCACCGTGCCTTCAACATAATATTCATCCCTGATACTGTAACTCTAATTTCTCACATTACACATTGTCTGCTTCAAATCAGGTTTGGAGACAAAAGACTTTTCTGTTTTCACTTGTGTTTTTATTCCATTTTCATTTTGTAGATAAATGATCAAATGTATACGGTCGGGACGGTTAAATCCGTCACCCAGAAACGGTGGGGGGCACAAACTTTGCACACCATTTTCATAATAGTGTATTGTTCCTACTACTGCTAGGCTCCGTCCTTTTCTTTCTCTGTCCCTCTCTCACGTTTCTCTCTTTAAGACAGGTACATTATTACCAAGCTGCTCTGTTCAATATCTGCTTGTTATCCAAAACAAGAAGAAAAGAAATAAGCACAGGTGTGTTTAATGGAACCGGCAAAGTGTTGGAAGGAAGGACGTTTCTTATTATTTTTATAAAGCTGTGCAACAGTCAGGTATATTTGAAGAAGAACCTGGTTGTATTTGACAGCCAGTTCTTTAGATATTAATGAGGACTTCAAAAACAGTACCTCTGGGTTTTGTTTAATCAGCGGAGGTATTAAGGGCCGTCTCGCTGCCTTGGAGCAACTCGTCCTGCAAAAAGCTGCCAGACTGACTTCTCTTCGATCAGTCTCTCTCTCACTCACTCGCTCGCTCACTCAGAATAACACAAATCACGTTTTCCAAACGTGTCTGATTCAATTACCTGCAGAGTATCTCACATTCACTAGCATTCAGAGGAAGTATTTCAGCATGATAACATCATTGGGTTTCATCATGTAGATTAAATTCTCGTTTGTAAAGCACATATGAGATGTTGGGAAGTGATTATGTGGTGGGAAAATGGAAGCAATGCCAAAATTTATTGTTAGTTCAATAGTATCTCATGGCAGAGGGTAAATTTGGTGCTTCACAGCTTCAGGGTGTGTGATTTGATCCTGAAATCGCGTTATTGCCTGCGCGAAGTTTCACAAACTTCCTCCAGGTTCTCCAGGTTCCTCTCATCTCCTAAAACATGGTGGTAGACGAATTGGCGACTCTAAACGACCCTCAGGTGTGAATGAGTGTGAGAATGTGTGTGACGGCCTGGCATCCCAATACAGGGTGTATTCCCGTCTCGCACCCAGTGTTTCCGGGATAAGCTCCAGATCGACCAAAACCACTGAATGAGCGGTAGTGCTATGGAGTGAAATATCGCTTTACATTTTTACATTTTCACCTTTTTCGCAGTTCTACGGTGAGGTGCCGGAAAATCGTGTGAACGTGATTGTGGCCAATCTGACAGTGACGGATAAAGACCAGCCCAACACACCAGCGTGGAACGCAGTGTATAAGATCACAGGCGGAGATCCGACTGGCCGCTTCTCTGTCCCCACTGACCCCACCACCAACGAGGGACTGGTCACCGTTGTCAAGGTTAGCAGAAATATCCAGAATCCATTCCTAACACATGCTTATTTCTTTGTTTCTGGCTCCTGTTGCTGTGATTTTTCTTTTGGTGCTATAGACATTGTACTGTCCAGATTTGGTCCCTTCAAAGTCTTGAAAAGTCCCTTGTTTCCTTACCTAGAAACGTATAAAAATTCCAAAATTTTTGATAATGTTGTCTTAAATTTTTGATAATGTTATCTTAAATTGGGACATTTCCTGCCCCCAAACAGCCCATTGACTACGAGACAACCCGGACGTTTGTGCTCACCGTAGTGGTGATGAACGAGATCCAGCTAGAGCGAGGTATCCACCTTCCACGCCAGTCCACAGCCACTGTTTCTGTCCGCGTCATTGACGTCAATGAGAGCCCTTACTTTGAGCCCAATCCCAGACTCATCAGGCTGGACGAGGGCATGCCGGCCGAGTCGGCGCTCACCACGTTCGTAGCACAGGATCCGGACCGCTTCATGCAGCAGACCATCAGGTACAAGTGCTGCTTGTGATAAAATAAATTGATATGGTAAGATTATGTTGAATGTTCAAGGTCTACTTACAGTTCATTCCAGTCCTCAAGAGGAAAATCATTAATCACATGCTATATATATTCATATACAAGTTGTGTTCAAATTGTAAAAATTTTTCAAAGGGGATTATGGGTTCATATGCCCCACCAGTCTTCCACTGAAGACACCAAAATTATATCAGTACAACAAATCAGTATGAATCAGTTAACAAGTTTAATCTAACTCAGAGCCTAATTCATGTGTAGCATAATTGAGAATCCTCAATCATAATAAACTCAGATTTCCTACCTTATTGAAAAAGCACTCATTTACACACTATTAGAAAAATAATACTGTCCATCATTCTGAAAGGTTCTTGGGTTTGCTCTTCTGAAATAATTCTTAAAAGTTCCATGTAGAATCCCTTTAGAAACTAGAATGCTACCTATCCAAAGAACTCAAGAAACCTTTTATCTCTAAGAGAACATGAGAACCTCTTCTCTTGGTGCACAAGTACTTTGCACTGATTTGTTGGTTGTATGTGGAAATTCTTAACTGGTTGGTTGATAGTGGAAACATCTAATTTGTTGGTTGGACATGGAAACTTTTAATTCATTGGTTGGATATTGAAATTCTTAATTTGTTAGAAATTCTTCATTTGTTTGTTGGACATAGAAATTCTTCATTCGTTAGAAATTCTTAATTTGTTGGATGTGGAAATTCTTAATTTATTGGTTAAACATGCAAACTTTTATTTAATTGGTTGTACATGGAAATTCTTGATTTGTTTGTTGGATGTGGAAATTCTTAATTTGTTTGTTGGACATAGAAATTCTTAATTTGTTTGTTGGACATAGAAATTCTTAATTTGTTAGAAATTCTTAGTTTGTTTGTTGGAGGTGGAAATTCTTAATTTGTTGGTTAAACTTGCAAACTTTTATTTAATTGGTTGTACATGGAAATTCTTGGTTTGTTTGTTGGATGTGGAAATTCTTAATTTGTTGGTTAAACTTGCAAACTTTTATTTTAATTGGTTGTACATTGAAATTCTTGATTTGTTAGAAATTCTTAATTTGTTTGTTGGACATAGAAATTCTTCATTCGTTAGAAATTCTTAATTTGTTGGATGTGGAAATTCTTAATTTATTGGTTAAACTTGCAAACTTTTATTTAATTGGTTGTACATGGAAATTCTTGGTTTGTTTGTTGGATGTGGAAATTCTTAATTTGTTTGTTGGAAATTCTTAATTTGTTTGTTGGACGTAGATGGAAGTGGGTGAGTATAGAAACTTGATCTTGCATGGAATTAAACAAGCTATTAAACAATCTAGCACCCTAAAGCATTCTTGGTTAATCCTGCTGGGGGAGCCATTACAAATTCACCGTAGAATCCTACAACAAAGTGTTTCCCTTCCAAGCTGAGCTAACAGTAGAACTGACATCAATTCACACATTCTTTCTGTCTTAGATACTCGAAACTCTCAGACCCGGCTGATTGGCTGAGAATTGATTCAAACACCGGACGCATCACCACCATCGCTGTTCTGGACCGAGAGTCTCCGTATGTTCAGAATAACCTGTACAACGCCACATTCCTCGCCACCGATAGCGGTAAGTTTGAAACGTGACTTGTAGAGTTACTTCTGTGTTCCTGCAGCATTTAAAAAAATTAAACTGAGTAACTGAAAAGCTAAAATGTAATAACTAAATAATAATATATTTTTAAAAATCCTCTATTATTAAACTGTCGGTCATTAAATATGACATCACTCCAGAAAAAATGAGCTGACAATAAACAATTATCACAAATAACGTAAAATGTAAAAGTATATTAAAAGTATTAAATGCATATTAACAGGGATGTTGTTTTTCCCTTTGAGGAAACCATTAAGCAACAAATAAATAAATAATTCAAATAAATTAAAAATAAATGTTTTACTCCCTAGATCATTTTTTTTCTGCATACCTAGTTGTATTTTGTTTGTCTTTTTTTTTTACCCACACCCACACATACAGTTTAAAATAGATGCAGAAAAAAAACCACTCCATTTTAATGGAGAGATTTCCAAATAACAATAAAATCTTTTAAATGATTGAAACTCATGAATCATGTAAAACATCAGCAGGAACGTAAACTAGCATGGTTTTTTTTTTTTTTAAAAAAAGGCAGATTTGTTTCCAGGCTCTCTTTAAAACCTCCTCTCTTGTTATCCTTCCTCCCATTTCCTCATTGATGGATGATTCAGCAGGTCTGTCAGTTTGACTCAGACCACTTTCGCTACAGCTCATCCGAACCGCTATGTGTAATTATTTTATCTCTCATGACTCACACTGACTCATGGCTTTTTTTTTTTTCAGGTGAAATGTTTATCTGTGGTGAAAAACAAGGGCAGTGCTGAGCCTTCGAGCTGTGCCCAGACATATTGCTCATGCTAACATGCTCTCCTCCTCTACATATCAGAGGTGTTCTCAGGTTTCTCACCCACGAGGTGTGAGTGCAGTGCCATATTTAGCATCAGCGACAGAGACACCTTAAGCAAGGTGAAAGCGCGAGCATGCACCCTGTGGATTCGTTCACTTTTTTAGCAAGGCAGATACGGGTAAATGCTAGAGCCTGCCTCTGATGAGTTAGCATGACCTCTCTCTGAAGAGTCAGAGCTTTGGGCAAGTTCTCTATTTCTGCACTTATGACCTCCATTTCCAGGTTGTTATAAGAGCGCTACTGCTGATTGGGCATCTGCGTTTTGGAGTGGGGACAAATTTCAAATACAGTACTCTGAAACACAGTTCACTGGTCATCCAGCTCAGAAGGATTTGCTTGGAAAACCAAGCGATGAGCGATGAGCGATGGCCAGTGTTCAATGCATGCTGGGATTTTTCAGTGCTTAAGTTAAGGTATCCAGAATCACCTCGGTGTTAAACGAGGCGAATGAGTTCGGTTTACCTCTCCAGTGATTTATAAAATTCAGTCAGGAATACAAATGAATCGCTCACTTTGTAAACAAGGGGCTGTTTGGTTCACTGGCAGCATTTGGAGCTAAACTGAGGCCAGTAATGACAAAGCCTCGTCCAGTAAAAAGATTTGTGGTTAGAGATGTTGCGATGTGGGCCAGGCACTGTGGCTTTCTCTGTGGCCTAAATAACAAAAGCTTCTCACTGCGCAAGTTCTCAGGCTGCTTTAATATGCAGCGTGTATCACCAGCGGCGCTATACACACACACTGTACATCAATAGAAAGCAGGATAATGTGAGAAGTGGTCAGATAACCTCACTGCGCTGCGGTGATTGGAGAACTGGAGTGAGAAAATGAGTTTACCAGATTGCATATGGTTATGAAACCGAGACCACAGGGAACGCACAGCACCAGGCAGTTCCAGCTGTTCTGAATGGAGGGCAGTTAGCTCGTTTACCCCAACGCCGTTTACCTATATGTGTGTGTTTTTATGTGTGTGTTTGTGCAGGCATTCCTCCAGCCAGTGGAACGGGCACCCTGCAAATCCTGCTGCGTGACATTAATGATAACGCTCCTCAGGTGTTCCCTCACGAGGTCGAGATGTGCGAGAAACCCGAAACCAACGGCATCAACATCACGGCTCTGGATGGAGACCTGAACCCCAATGCTGGACCCTTCGCCTTCGAGCTGCCTGCTCGGCCCAGTGACATCCGGAGGAACTGGACTCTCACACGCCTCAATGGTGAGCAACACACACACACACACACACACACACACACAATCGTTATTAGCACTGTGTGATGAAATAAGGCACACTAAACTTATGTTCTAATATTTTTTTTTTCCTTTATTTATTTGTCATGTTTGTCCATGTTTATAGGAAATCTTATATAATCATATAAAATATCAATAATTTTTTTTGTATGTTTATTTAAAATGGTCACTTCTATTTGACTGGCAGGTTTTGTTTTGTCTTTTTTTAATGAAATTTTAGCATTTAAAAAAACATTGTCAAGTGCAGGTATAAAATCTGCACAGTAATCATAAAAACTAGGAATAAAGAGCTAATAATAATAATAATAATAATAACAGCATCGGATTTTATACATGATGCACATTTGTGTGTGTAATGCACAGGAATATAATGAAAATAAAATATCAGAAATAAATAAAACAAAACAGGATAAAAAATTAAAAGCAAAAAAAAATTAGCAAATGATAATAATAATAATAATAATAATAATAATAATAATAATAGAAAGAAAGAAAGAAAGAAAACTGAAATAAATTATAAAAATAGATCAAAACGTTTGACTTTAAAAGTTCTGTTAATAAAACTAGGTGAGGTATTTCAAGGCTGTGAATTTCACTGATCGCTTTTTTAAAATATCGGAGATAAAAATTGACCAGTTTCTCACAATCAGCCCATCAGATGGTGATGCGTTTGGGAGAGCAGCACTCTCTTTATTAGGAAATATGATGTGAATGCTGCAGTGTTGTTGTTGTTTTTTTTTTTTGGAAAGCTGGTCTCAGCCTAACGAGGACAGATGGCCCGAGTGGAGAACAGAGCACAGAGACAGACGCTCAGTGCCACGCAAGAGAACAGACTGGACAAATACTAATTCAAAAGCTGGTCGCAGAGCACAAAGCGCCTTCCTTTTTGCCGTGACTTCTCCGTATAGTGTCTAAAAAACAGATTTCACTGATTTCCCATCAAACGGTGACATTTCTGCAGCTTTGAGTGCAGCAAAGGATTTAGATTTGCAGCTTATTAATCCAGCGAATATCTCCCAATAATGCAGCTTAGGGATAAAACAGCTTGCCATCTAATCCGCCTGCCCCTGATCCTTTACACATTACACATGTATTCCTCCACATTCATGGCCTTCTGCTCTCACACAAAACCCTCAGACTTTCCTGTCTAATTACTGATCAGTTACGCTATCAGATGTGCAATTAATTAAAGTATGATGACTTCCTGTAGGAAGTTAATGGATGGAAATGGGTCGGTTCATTTATTTCTTTACTGTATTTAAATAAGCTGTCACTTCCACAGGCAATAAGAATGAATGTGTATGTAAATATACGATAGATAGATAGATAGATAGATACCACAGACGTGTACCACAGACCCTCCATACAATCTAAGAGTAATAATAAACAGATAAAAAAAGTTATTTAACAAAGAAAAACAATGTAAGTGTATGTTTTATGGAAGGAATCTGCTGTGTCAGCACTTTGTAACAGCGAGTTTTTCCACCACAGGAAAGTCGGTAACATGACAAGCTATATATTTTGTCTTATTAATTTCAAGATACATTATTATTATTATTATTATTATTATTATCCTGCGTTCACACTAGTCAGCGCGAAGTCTCTCCTGTCACTTGTAATTCGTTTCTTGTGGGCGTGGAGCGCGTGATCATGTTGTCGCTTGTGGGCGTGTACCTTGTGTACATACACTCACCAGAGACATCAAAATATGCCTATATATCTATTTATATGTTCTTCTAACTAATGAAACGCAATTTAAATAGCACTTTAATCGGTGTGAAAATTGTTTCTTTGATTTACATATATTACGTGTATAGCTTTGTATCATCTCTTAGCAAATTAGCAGTGCAAGCTAACAGTACTAGCTCCAAACACTCTCCTGAGACATCAGTGATCTCTGCTTCATCCTTCCGAGCTTCATTTTTCTATTTTCTCTATACATTTCCATTGTTTCAGGTGACCACGCCCAGCTGAGCCTGAAGATCGGCTTCCTAGAGAGAGGCATCTACGAGATCCCGATCTACATCACCGACTCCGGCAACCTGCCCATGTCCAACACGTCCTACCTGCGCGTGAAGGTGTGTCAGTGTGATCAGAACGGAGACTGCACGGATCAGGAGTTCCTCGTGGCCGCCGGACTGGGCACAGGCGCCATCATCGCCATCCTGCTCTGCATCATCATCCTCCTCAGTGAGTGGAAAGACATGACACCGAGGGATATCAGGGATATAGTAGACGATTGTGGTGTTACTTATTTACAGTATTTTCTTAACATATTTTATTTCATTTCAGCACAGTTAAATTTCTTGGCCAAAATTTCCTCCTCTTTCTTCATTAATATAAGGAAAGCTTTAGTTTTTTGACTGTGAACTGTAGAGCATCACAGGTGGGAGTATTATCATTTAAAAAAAAACATTCACATTTTTTAAAATGAAGATTTGAGAAGAATGAAAGTTGGAAACTTCGACAACAAATGCCTGTATTTGCATACTGGAAAGTGATTGGCTCAGACATTTTATGATGTAATAATACTTCAGTACTAGATACTAGATCTGTTCAGTACTAGATCTTTAACTAGTCTTCTTTCCCCCCTGGAAAAAAAATAATTATAATGGAATAAATGGAATGCATTACAGTTTTGTTAAAAAGTATTTACAATTACTAATCAGACAATCTTATTAAAATTGCAATACCTTTTTGTAACAAAGAATTATTCAAAAAATTATTTATAATTTTTGTTAATTAAACAAAACAATACATAACAGTGAATCGTGGAATCCAAATTTTTCTCTCTGCTGTATCTGAGCGTTTTACTTTTTTACTTGGCATTAAGCATAATGCTAATCCACTCAAAGTTTAGCTGAATGTAAACATCGAAAGCAAAGAACGCAGTGTTTATGCGAATCTGAACACTGATTATATTATATTATTGAAGGTTGAGGTGAAGCCGTGCAGTGTGGTTTTATGGCTTTGGCTTTATGTCTTTATGGCTTTATTCTGACCTTCTTGTACATGCTTACAAAACATTTAATCAAAATCTCTCTCTCCATCTCTCTCCATCTCTGTAGTCCTGGTGCTGTTGTTTGTGATGTGGATGAAGAGGAAGGATAAAGAGCGTCAGGCCAAACAGCTGCTGATTGACCCCGAGGATGACGTCCGAGACAACATCCTTAAATACGATGAGGAAGGAGGTGGAGAGGAGGACCAGGTACACACACTCACTCAATCAATTAACCAATCAATTCTCTTCTTGTTTTTTTTTTTTTTAAACTTAGATCTGAGCTTCATTCACAGTGGAGCACACACATGCAAACAAACACACACACACACACACACACACACACACACACGGTACATATAGTGCACGTTTCACTTTTCCTCTACATATCCACTCCAGATGCAGTGAGTGATATCAGGAGCAAGCGGATAAAAGAAAGCAGTGGCAAACACTAAAAGATTTCCTACCATTTGATTGAATTTAGCGATTGTACATTTTCTGAGGTATGGAGAGAAACTTGTGGTGCAGGAAGATGTGAGTGTGTTGGTGTGTGTTTGTGTGGAGTGTGTGCTGGAGGAGAAGCAGAGAAAGAACAAAACTAAAGAAATAAGAACATTTGCAGTGCCTGTCAGAGACAGCAGTGCATTACATCTCCCCGTCTTTTTCCCTCTTTCTCTCTCCCTCCTTGCTGTCGTGCTGAGAGGAGAAGTGAAGTTGATAAAAAGGTTTTAGGAGATGGAGTGATTTTGATCATGCAGCACACTTAAAATAAATAATTATAAACCCACAATGACGGCTCTTATTCAGAATCAGATTTTATAATGGGTGTTATATGGATGGATGGATTGATGGATGGATGGTTGGATGGTTGGATGAATATTTGGATGGATGAATGAGTAGTTGGATGGATGCAAGGATGGATAAATGGCTGGTTGATTAGATGGATGGATACTGTGAAGAATGAATTGGTGGAAGGATAGATAGATGATGTGATGGATGGGTAGATGGATGGATACATACATGTCATGATCGATCAGGATCGATGGATAGATGCATAAAGGTCAGGATGGATGGAGGATGGTTGAATAGATTGATTAATAGATGCTGGGATGGTTGGATGGTTAGATGCATTGATGAATGGATGGATGGATGGATGGATGGATGGATGGATACATGGATGTCATGATGGATAGGTACATAGATGTCAAGATGGATGGAGGATGGTTGAATAGATTGGTTAATAGATGCTGTAATGGATGGATGGATGGATGGAGGGATGGATTGATGGACAGACAGGTAGTTGAATAATTGGATGGATGGATGGATGGATAGTTGGGTGCTGTGTTGGATATGATGAATGGTTGAATTGGTGGTTGGAATGATGGCTGATTGAAAGCACAGGTGAATTACAGATTTGAGCTGCATGGATAGATGGATGGATGAATGGGTAAATAGATGGTTGAAGGGCTTGATTGTAGTTGGATGGATGAAGGGCTGTTTGGATAGGTGGATAGATGGATGGATGAATGGGCAAAGACGTGGTTGGATGGATGGAGGGCTGGTTGGATAGATGAATAGATGGAGGAATGGATGGTTGGATTAATGAATGGATGGAGGGTTGGATAGATGGGTAGATGGATGGATGGATGGATGGATAGATGAATGGGTAAAGAGATGGTTGAATGGATGGAGGGCTGGTTGGATAGATGGGTAGATGGATGGATGGATGGATGGATGGATGGGTAAAGAGATGGTTGGATGGATGGAGGGCTGGTTAGATGGGTGGGTAGATGGATGGATGGATGGATGGATGGGTAAAGAGATGGTTGGATTAATGAATGGATGGAGGGTTGGATAGATGGGTAGATGGATGGATGGATGGATGGATAGATGAATGGGTAAAGAGATGGTTGAATGGATGGAGGGCTGGTTGGATAGATGGGTAGATGGATGGATGGGTAAAGAGATGGTTGGATTAATGAATGGATGGAGGGCTGGTTAGATGGGTGGATGAACGGCTGGTGGATTGTACCTAAGCACAGTTCCGAAGCTGGAGCTGTGTGTGAAAGTGAAGTGGAATGAACACCCTGTATCTCAGATATCTGACATACAGAGCAGCTTAGCTCCTAATCCGGTGCTGGCTTCTGCAGGAACACGGAGGTGGGGGTTTAGTGCTTAGATTTGTGAGTAGGTGTGTGTAGCTCAATCCAAGCAGAGAGATCAAACCAATAACAAAGAAGGGGGTGTGAGGGGTCACAGGGTTGGGATGAACCAATGGAGGACATGAAATGGAAGTGTAGAAAAGTGCTTCTAATAATGATAGAGTTTAATACATACAGTACAGCTACAAGCTTAACGTACTGTGTGTGTCTGAGCGTGGACTCAAGCACCAACACTACCTACATTTTTTGATTTTTTTGTTTTTTTATTGAACATAAAAGCCTCCTGACTTTTAATAGGATTAATTCAATTCAGTTCCTCTTGTTAAAACCATGCTGAGTCACTGAAAAGCCTGCTGCTCCAGTTCTCCACTATTCCACGATGCCCAGGTCCTCAGCAGAACCCAGAGCTGGTCTAATCCTATCGCCAGGGCAATGTTAATGGGATTACAGTGAGTATATGGAGAGCTGGAGCTTTGAGCCTGAAGCACAATTAGCCTAGAGAAGCTAACTATGAGTGTGGATGTGTGTGTAGGATTATGATCTGAGTCAGCTGCAGCAGCCGGACACTATGGATCCGGAGTGTGTGAAGCCTGTCGGGATCCGCAGACTGGACGAGAGACCGCTGCACCCGGAGCCTCAGTACCCGGTCAGATCAGCCGCTCCACACCCTGGAGATATCGGAGACTTCATCAATGAGGTAAAACACACACACACATACACACATTTCTTTTCCTCAGTAACCAACATGAAACATTTTGGCTCCTTTAATTATTAAATAAAAGCCGCAGTCTTTGTTAAAAATATAAAAAACTAATGAGGACCAGTTAGACCTCACAAGGTCAGAACACAAGGTCAAGTATTCCTATCCTTGTGGGGACATTTGGTACACCATCAAGATATAAAACCATAAGACACCACCCTCCCAGACACACACACACACACACACACACACACACGCACGTTCTCAGGTGATATCGGAGATGGGTTTTTAATGATACACTGGCTACTTACTGATTCTCACAACACAATCATTCTGAGGTTTCTTTTTTTTCCACATTGAGTCACTCAACACTCCGAGGCCAGAGGCACTTAGCCATAATTGCAGTCTCTTTATTTAGTTTTTTTCCAAGAATCATAGTTGAGGTTCATAGCAGGGAACTGAGTGTGAGCCAATCTGTACTCACACTCTAAAAAACAAGCAGGCGGGGGTCAGAACCAGGAAACAGCAAAACACATGACTGAAAAACAGAAAACAGAAAACCAGAAAAACGCAACTCAGAGCCACAGAAAGAGTCGTTATTACCCATGAGCAAGTACAAGTCCTGGGCTGGGGGATGCAGCTCAGTTTATGGGTGCTTATTATTTAGAAATATAATGTGAGGCAGGGACCTGAGTCACAAAAGCCATGTGATACCATAAAGAGTGAAGTATGTTAACCTAAGATTACTGGTTGCGGGCACCATTGTCAATATTGTGTTTGTTCATGAGCTATGACATAAAAGGTACGAG